>NW_015505514.1:1141311-1163670 GCF_001515645.1 Sinocyclocheilus grahami | reverse complement strand
CATTGGCTTGTTTATTTTACACTCGAAGGTGATTGGGCTCTTGGGTGAGATCCCAATTCGTTAGTCACGACTGACGTAACGTCTCCGTTCCCTCCTTCAGGGAACGAGGGTTACACAAGTAACCGAGACGTTTTCTTTTAATTTATTATACAATTAACAAAAGCAAAAAAGACCACTTGTATATCATTGCTCTTTTGTTGATTTTGATTGCTTCCATTGTCCTCATTTGTAAGTCGCTTTGGATAAAAGCGTCTGCTACATGACTAAATGTAAATGTAAATAATGCTCTCTGAATTAATTTTCTTACATTACACATCATTATAACAATGATGTCACCGAGACCAGTTCAGATCAGTCTCCTTTCCTCTCCTCTCCTCTCCTCTCGAATAGTCTATCACTTTTTACAGGAAGGTAAGTGCAAAGAGAGCTAATTAAACTCCACAAGTGTTTCATGTTTTATTTCAGCACATTTAGACTCATTGGCTGGTGAATAATGAACAGTGCAAAGCAAGGAAATCAATTTTACAGCTACGGGAGCAGAATAAATAGATACAGAGTGTAAACTAAATTAAACACTGGCACCTGAGGCTGACTGCAAACAGATACTGGGGCTGTAATAGAAATGCACTGCCATTTCATATCACCAAAGGAGACGCATATGAGGGGATGTATTTCATTGTCAAGTCCATTGAAAAAAAAGTACCAACAGATGCATAAAACATTGACTGAAACATTCAGAGACAATATATCTATACTTAAAGCTATATTTACATTGCACGATATTTATAACACTATTTATTCCACTTCATTTTAGGAGACTTTTATAGCTAATGGTCAAATAAGTTACAGTCCGCCTTCCAGAGGGGGATGTGTGTAGTGCCAAGCGTTTTTTTAACCTATACTAACGGGCTCTTTTTAGCTCTTATATTTCATAAACAAGTTAATACATGACAATTTAGCTGGGCTTAGACAATTTTCTTGCTGCTTGGACTAATTCTCCAAAGGCCATTATAATATTGCAAACTCTGTTTCTTCTGAGAACTAAAATATCAGACTTTTCTGGTTCTGGAAAAGTAGCTGGCTGCCATTTGAAAGGCGAAGGAAATTAAATAATAAAATAATCAATTTGGTTGTTCAAATTGTTTACAAATCTCAGCTCGACAGTCAGGCAGACTGAAAGGTGATGTTCAGGGAGAGGAAACACCCATCAGGCCCTGCGCCCATTTGCATTTATATAGTTTCAGTATCAAAATCACACAACACATTTTCATTATATAGATGTGCCATCAGTGCATATCTTGAATATGAAAACACTCGCACTCAAATGGCTCCCTGGATAGTGTGTTCACTGGTGCTCTTGTAACTTTAATGAAGGAAAATAGGTTTGGGAATCTTTCAGTACATCTAAATCATACTTTTCCGTTACAAAAACCAGGGTCGAAATTAACGGGGGACTGGGGCAAAAATGCCCCCCGAATTCAAGATAAGAGGACCAAAATGCCTCTGCACTATTAAGCTAGAACTATTACGGCTGTCACGATTACAGCTGTATTGTGAAATTAATGAAAAGGGCAGATTACGGCACATTTACAGTAGATTTGCTCATGTTGCATCAGATTCTGTTTACGCGTGGTTTGCATTGTAACCAATCACACACACATTTCTATTTAGCTTATGAGCACAATGTCCAATCAGAGGCGTTTTGATTCATCACCGCGGAGAAGGCCTGAGTTGTTCAGTGCACGCGCTCACTGAGTTCACAAATCTGCATTTGCAAATTCTCTCATCATCAGAACAACAAAGATGTCAGAAAGAAATTATTTTTGTAGTGTACACAACAGCTTTTGCGAAGGTGCATAACTCAGACTGAAGTCATGGACTGTGTCAATGTTCTTTGCTTGCTTTCATGATATAATTTATTCCCAATTCCAATAACCGTTTTGTTGTAATGCTACTGAAATAACAAATATGAAGTTGTGGTTTTCTAATCCGTAAAAAACTCCCCCCCCCAAATACTTTATATTAATTCAACATTAAAAGTCATTACTACAATATCAAGAGCAATAATCAACCATAATGATTTTGTCATGATATTTCTTCACCCTCTAAGTTGGTGGATAATTTAAATTTGACATAAAAAACTGACACATTTAATAGGGTGTTTATTAAAATAAAAAATTGCCCTTACAAAGAAAAAAAATGCCCCTGAAAATCAATTCCAGCTGGCAAATATTGCTCCTTCATGGAAACGTTCATTTCTGACCCTGACAGAAACCATTTGAGTATTTGAGATTATTTAATTTATGCATTATTTTTTACACTATTCTTCATCTGGAACAATTAGTGTTAATCATGTGGGCCCTGCAACATCTGTTTGCCAATGAACCACAAACCTTCAACAAATAGAGTACATTTCAAATAGCCAGGGTGCTTGGCTGTGCTTAAAAGGGTTTCATAATTACTGTATCCTATAATTAGTAACAGCAAGAAACTTCCTGGGAACTGTTTGTATAAATTCCTCTGCCACTGCGCTCATGTGGAGATCATAGGTCTGTCATACAGCCAGTTGCTGTACAGGTGCTAGACACATTTCCCTATATATAAATAACATAACATTGTAACAGATTTTATTTGCGTGATATGTCACTTTCGATAAAAGTTCCTGCTAAATGATGTGACAGATTTTAAAAAATGACTTCTTATATGTTGGAGCTGTTTGACTTTAAAAAAAATTTTTTTTTTTAAATCACATCTGAAAACATTCAGATGTGTATCAAAACAAATGAGAATTTAACCCCAAGTCAAAACAAGCAAGCAGGCACAGATAGATGAAACAATGAAAATGTAATCTTACTATATTGAAAAGTTGGCCATCATCATTGGCTAGGAGAATTTTATCAGCACCCATGTCTGGAATATTAATTCAGTGAGGACACATAAGTGCATACGCAGTTCTCTTTGAGGGGCTCTTGGTATTTTTTGACAGCTTCTGTATCTCATTGTCTTGGCCCCCAGAGGCCCACCACAGGCCAGAACTTCACTAATAGTTTTGGCAGCACAGAGTCAGGAAAAACAGTTACAGAAGTCTATTTTGATCCAACACCTCTCCGACCACAAGTATAAATAATATAAATAATATAAATATGCTATTCAATAAATTAAATATTTATATTAAATAAATATGAAAGGAATAGTGGATCCCTTCTTATTACAATAAAATTCAACTGTATAGGGCTGCTTAAATTTAAAAACGGATAGTTTGGATACAGCATTCCAGTCATGCTAAAATGCACAATATGGTAACAGCTGATGCGAAACATATGTTCAGTATATGAAGGCCAACTGTTAACCTTGCATAAAGACGTCAGAGACTATATCTTCTAGTGGAAGATCCACACTTGAATTTGATATTAAAATATCATTTTAATGAGATTATTGTAGTTAGCATTTTATAAAAGCAATAAAGTACTTGAGGCTGTGCTGTATTTTGAACGCATTCATAAAATTCTTATAATAAATCGATAGATTGGTTTTATGTAGTTTGGTCATGACACTTACTTTTTTTTGTCTAGATCTGTTTATTCAAAACAAATGTAAATATAATTTATGTATATATTAATGACCTGATACTTCTTTTATGATAAACATGTTTGAATTAAAATTCACTTAGATTTTTTTGGCATAAATTAAAAAATATCAGGTGGTACAAGTTCCCTTTCTAACGGTCTCTCCCATTGACACGCTTATGGGAAACTCCTGTTTACTCTGATACTGAAGCCTGATTTGTTCATATTCGTGTAGCTGCACAAACCAATGGTGCTTCAACCCACCAAAAGTGGAGGAGCCAACTTCTATATAAGTCGGCTCTGAGCACCATTTCATCAGAATTTTTCTCCTTTAGCAACAAAGATCATCTCCACGCTGACTCTGCAAGCAATAACCCGAAGAAAGAACAAGGAAGAAGAAGAAGGAAGAATCTCAGCTCAGCCTGCTGCTCGCCACCGTAGAAGGAGCCCCCGGCAGCAGAAGAAGCCAGAAGCCGTCACCTGCGGCCATCTGGCACATCTAAGAGCAAATTTCTGTGCAAATTTCCGATGTTGCTGCAAATATTGTGCCGCAAATGTGGCTTGATGCAGAGGGGCACAGTGAGTGCATCACCTGTCTGGGCAACACCTACTGTACACAGAAGCTGCGTTCACTGAGACGGCATGCTCTCACTGCCAGAGCATGAGTCTCACCCTTCTCCACTTGCTCACTTTGCTCTCTCGTTTCCTCTATCCCCTAGGAGAAAGAAACAGCGGAGCGTTAAAGGGATAGTTCACCTTCAGTTGCTGGTCCCCATTGACTTGCATAGTGTTTTTTTTCCATACTATGGAAGTCAATGGGCACCAGCAACTGAAGGTGAACTATACCTTTAACACTGGGCTTGAGTGAACTCATGCTGGCGTAGCTCCCACGTGCTTCACTCTCACCCCAACACCTCGATTCGCCTGTGTGCTTCACACGAGAGGATCAGTGACCCTCGCTGGCTGTGAGTGGCTTGATTTCCTTCGGCACATCTGAGGAGGAAGCCGTCGTTGATGACTCCATGTCATTAACAGCTTCGGAATGCTGAACAGTGGGCATGTTCCGGCGAGGAGCCCGAAAAACCCCACCTCTGATGCAGACAACAAAGCCCAGCATGTGCAGCAAACTGATCCACATTCTAACTAAGGCTGTGGAGGATCTCAGCCAAACTTCTCTGTACCATGGATGAGTCTGGCCAGAGTTCTGATGCCTTTAGAGAGCTGCGCACAGCGTCTGACCTGGCTCTGTGTGCTACCACCGCACAGGCGGTCGGCAAGGCCATGGCCATTGGCTGAATTTGACAGAGATCAGGGATGCTGACAAGGTCACCTTCCTAGACTTGCCAGTCTCTACTAAGGGACCTACCTGTTTCTGAAGCACCAAAGGTCCCCGTTCCAGAGTGATGTTGTGAGGAAGAGGAGAGGGTCAGTTCTCGCCGAGGCCGGAACTCCCTCCAAGAAAGATTGCACTCGCTCTCCATCCCTCCCCTTAATACCAAGAGATGGAAACTCCATTCAAGCTGGGCCAATTCTTCTCATTCAGTGCATGCCCAAGCAAACTACCACTGTGATAGTGGACCCACATACTCAAAAGAGCAATTCTCCTCTCAACATTACCACAAATGTCAGTTCCCCGCCCCCTTGCGGCGAACTACCATTAGAAAAACTAAAATCAGTCGTTATTTCCTTGTTCCCAAGAAAGGTGACTGCTCGCTTATGAGATAGCCATTCAAGATTTTAACTTTGAAACAGATCCTTGAAACAGTTCACAGACCGTTCTTGAGATTCACATTCGAGGGAGTGGCCTATCAGTACACAGTCCCGCCATTCCGTCTGTCCCTGGCCCCGCTCACTTTTTCAAAGTGCATAGACGTGGCTTTTTCCCCTCTGAGACAGATGGGAATCCACATCCTGAACTACCTCGACGACTGGGTGTTCTGACCTTTTAGCCAGGTCAGAACAGGAACTCATCGCTCAGCCACCTGGTGCGCCTTGGGTTGAGAATCAATTTAGCCAAGAGCTACTTGTCTTCCAGCCAGCGAGTGGTCTTTCTGGGGACAGTTATCGATTCTGCCCGAATGTGGGCATGGTTTACACCGGAGTGCTCCCTGGCTGTTCAGCGACTAGCGGTGTCATTCAAATTAGGGACTTCACATCTCCTCAGGGCTTTTCAGAGGATGTTTGGCCTCATGTCGGCCGGTTCCTTTCTCTGAGCCTGCTCAACATGTGGCCCTTTCAGTAATGGCTCAAAGCCCATGTCCCGTCCCACGCTTGGCGTGAGTTTTCATCTCAGGGTAACCACCACTGCATCAGAGCTGTGGCCCCTTGGAAAACCTCTTGCCTATTTCAATCAGGTTTCCCATTGGGACTGACCTCCAGAAGGAAGGTGGTCATGACAGATGCCTCCAACTCAGGTTGGGGAGCTCTACATGAGAGCAGACAGGCGTCCAGCTCCTGGTCAAACCTAGAGCAGTGCCTACACATCAACTGCCTCGAGATGATGGTGGTTTATCTGGCCCTAAAAACCTTCCTGCCGGCCTTAATGAGGCTCCACATCCTGGTCCATTTGGACAACATAATGGTGATAGCCTTTATCAATCACCAAGTTGGTCTCAGGTCATGTTCCCTTCACAGGTTGGCTCGACGCCACCTTTTATTTTTTTAGGCACAGGGCAAACTCCTCTCACTGAGAGCAGTTCATGTACTGGGCAGACTGAACCAGGGGGCAGACATGCATCCCTAAATGGTTCAAATTATTTGGTCTGTCTTCAGGAGGGCAGAGGTTGGCCTCTTCGCCTCAGAAGACAACTTTCAATGCCCAATCTACTTTTCAAGACAGCGAGATGCCCTGGCCCATAATTGGCACAGCGCCCGCCTGTATGCCTTCCCCTCGGTGGCTCTGCTTCCTCAGGTCATTAGACTGGTCAAAGAAGTCAGATGCTCAGTCCTTCTGGTGGCCCCACTCTGGAGGAATCAGATGTGCTTCCCCTAGTTGATTCAGCTGCTATTGGCAGCCCTTTGGCCGATACCACTGAGGGAGGACCTTCTCTTGCAAGCGAAGGGCATGATTTGGCATAAAATGGTTTGAGTGACACCTTAATCACTCTGATAACCCAAACTCACAGATTGGCAGCCAAGCAAAGCATTATATTCCCTTGGGACTTCACAGCACCAGAGCCATGTTTGGCCCATTAACGGGAGTCTTTGCAGCTCCCCGCGAGTGTAACTAATACCATTTTGGAGGCTAGAGCTCCGTTTACAAGATGTCTTTATGCCCTTAAATGGTCAGTGTTCTTGACTGGTGTGCAGCACGGGACGAGGACCCGTCCTCTTGTGAAGTGTCCAACATGCTAAGCTTTCTACAAGAGCTGTTGGATAAGGGGTGCACCCCTTCCACACTCAAAGTGTATGTGGCAGCCATCGCGGCGAATCATTCTCTCGTGGCTGGCCAGTCAGTCGGCAGAAACGACTTAGTCGTTAAGTTTCTGAGGGGAATTCGGAGATCGAATCCACCTCGCCCTCATACTGTGCCGACTTGGGACTTATCTATAGTCCTCAGGGCCCTATTGGGCCCTCCCTTTGAGCCACTCTGGTCAGTCGACTTGCGGCCCCTGTCGCTTAAGACTGCCCTCCTTTTGGCTTTAGGGGTGAACTGCAAGCACTGTCAGTCGGTGCTTCCTGTCGTGAGTTTGGGCCTAATGACTGCAGAGTCATCCTCAAACTGAGATATGGCTATGTGCTGAAAGTGCTTTCCACTCCGCTTAGAGCACAAGTCATCACCCTTTTAGCGCTCCCCAATCCAGATGGTGAGCAGGGTCCCAATCCACTCTGCCCAGTTTGGGCTCTTAGAGTGTATGTTGAGCGCTCTGACCTGTTTAGACACTCAGAGCAGCTCTTTGAGTGCTTCGGAGGCCAGCGCTATAGGGCTGCTGGTTAAGAAGCAGAGACTTTCTCACTGAATAGTGGATGCTATAGCCTTGGCTTACGCCTCAGAGGGCGTGCAGTGCCCTATATGTGTGATTTACAAATTATTTACAAATTATAATAATATAAAATAATAATAATATAAAAATTTTAATTATACAAATTATTATTAATGTTATTTATTTTTAAATATGTATGCATAATTAGATTTTTTTAATCATGTTGTCATAACACAATAGATGTAGTCTTATGTAAGCTTCTTTATGTTTAGAGAGATACAGTGGTAAACTGTAGAAATTAATCATAATTACACTAATATTCAATACCTGAAAATAACAAATCCAAACATAATTCAGATCTGGATTACAAATATTTTTGCTATCTCTTTGTGCTTTTTCACTCAAATGTCCATACTGTATATAGGTCATTTGGTGAAATTTGATATTGACAATTTGGAGACAATTTGGAGACTGTCAATAGCACATCAAGCTCTGTTGCAGCTAAGCCAATTGATTTGAACTCTGTGCTCCTTACAGCACACATATACTCAAGAGCACAAGATATTCAGCGGGATCATGGATGGTTGTGACATCTGTCACTACTCTGGTGCTACTAACCGGATTTGTGGAACACGAGGAGGTTTGAGGATGTTATTGACCTTTTCGACAACCATATGCAGATTTTGACAGTTTACCCACCTGTTAATTTATAATTTATGTACTGTAAGTGTCGTCTCATCCGCCACTCCAGGGGCGGGCAGGTAGATGTGGGACAGAGTGAATGTGTGTGACTTCAGTGGAAATGAACAGCCACCATTTTATTCTCCATATCATGTGTCATGGCTTCTACTTTAATTCATGCGTATAGTAGCTCAATTAATAGAGAATACTGCTTACAACACCACCAGGGTTCGATTCCCTGGGAATGTATATCTCAAATGCAATATAATTTGCTTTGGGTTAAAGTGTCTGCCAAACTTAAATGATACTCCATTTCCACACTCAGAAAACAAGGTATCATCACAAATAACAGTAGCTTGGCAAGAACCTCTGTCTGGATACACGCCCATCATCTGAAGCCGAAGTTATCGAGTTGTTATTCATACCAGCCAAAAACCACCTTCTCATTTCAATAAACAAGAAACCCACACAGAAAGAACCACAAGAACATTTGTGTCACACTGGACAACGATTTGTTATTTGTGACCTCTAACATAATAATCACAATCAAGACACCTTCCGACATCTTCCGACCTTTTCTTACCAGAGAAACTGCTCAAATTCTGGTGCAGACTCTGGTCTGCTTTCATTTTAACTACTGTAAATCAGTCCTGGCATATGCAATCAAACCTCAACGACTCATCCGGAATCCTTCTCGACCTTCCCAATCAAAATCGATTCAACATTTCCAAGTACTCCCGCGTCAAACCTCTGCTGCGCTTCCTCTGCTGATTCCAACTTGTCCTAATGTACAGGGCAGTCAATGGTCAAGCACCCTCCTACATCCAGTCCAAGAAACCATCTGCGGCAACTCAAATAACTTTGAACAAACAGCCAAGCAAGATTTGTAAACAATGTCTCTTTTGTCATGAAGTTTAAATGGTGCATGCAAACTGGACATGTTTTACAGTGGATATTTGAAATGATTTTAAATGATTTGGATATTTATTTTTTTATTTATTTAGTAGTGAAAAGGTTTATTTTTTTTAAAAGAAAGTAGTACATTTATTTAGCAAGGATGCGTTAAATTGATCACAAGTAACAGTAAAGACATTTATTATGTTAAAAAGGTAAAAAAAATTATATTTTAAATATAAATTACAATAATATAAATGTTGTAAAATATTAATAATTATCATATTAGAGTGATTTATTATGAATCATGTAAAGCAGAAGAAGGAAAAGACTTGAAATTCAGATCTGCCATAATAAATTACATTTTAAATTATAATAAAGTGGAAAACAGTTGTTTTTAATTATAACAATTATTTAAAATATTTTAGTTTTTACTGTATTTTTAACCAAACAAATTCAGCTTTGGTGATCATAAGAGATTTATTTCAAAAACATTCACAATTTGACCTCAAATTTGTGTTTATATACACAGAATAATTAGTGATTTATGTTTTATTAATGAACGAAAATTAAATTAAATTAATATCTACTTAATTTAAATTGTATTTAATCAATATTATATAATTAATATTAATAATATTAACTAATGTTATATAATTATTAAAATAATAATAATAATAATAATAGTTTAACTTCAATATAAACCTCATGAGTGTCAAGATGAAAAATTCACAATACAATATTTTTATGTTGAAAAATGTATTAACATCTACATTAATTTACATCTACATTAAACATGAATAATTATGTTTATTGAATGAATATGTGTATAACAATATACTTTCTACTTTACGGCTTCACAACTTTACATTGAGCCATTCATTCCAAACATTTGACATCATGCACATCTTGCCATTGACCCAAATAAAATGTCCCCTGCCTGATTCTCACCAACTGTTGATCAAAAAAATAAAAGTGATATTCTCAACAGAAAAGGTTGGAGGTCGTTTACCTCTCCAGCTGAAGAATTTACAAGGAGCAGTGAGAAGATTGTTTTCGCACACATTAAGTCAGATGTGCCTTTATAATGCAATCAGTAGACATATAATCATTCCTGCTCCGCATGAGCACTTTTGGGAAAACAGTGCATCAAAGGAAGAGCTCTGGACTATAGAGCAGTTAGGTCACGTCCCTCTTTTCCGCACTCTCTTCTGTCCCTCTCTGTCTCTCTCTCTCTCTCTCTCTCAGTGTATAGCGCTGTATTGATTGCTGCATTTAGCTGAGTTTAGCATGCTTTTAAAATCATCCCAACTCTA
The DNA here is from genome assembly GCF_001515645.1 of Sinocyclocheilus grahami. Classification (NCBI taxonomy): domain Eukaryota; kingdom Metazoa; phylum Chordata; class Actinopteri; order Cypriniformes; family Cyprinidae; genus Sinocyclocheilus; species Sinocyclocheilus grahami. The sequence goes on along the minus strand of NW_015505514.1, from coordinate 1,153,290 downwards.
AGGCCCAAGAGATGCTTTACTCTTCTGAACACGTCACACTTATTCCTACCACATCCGTCTGTATTTACAGGCATACCGATTTTTAAGGACGACTAATAATGGAAGGAGCATTTTGACGAGCATTTTGTATTCTTTTCTTATTGAATCGATTAACTGGAATTGAAGCGGCTTCTGCATTTTTTGCTAAATGTGAGTGATCTAAATGATTTGCCTTTGTTTAAAGGAATATATATGATTAAATTGCAGCTAAATGGATTTAACTTGTTAAATTGTGGTCTTCTTTGTAGCTTATTCTAGCCATGAAAAGGAAGACATGAAAGAGACTGTCTGGCTAAAATGTAGCTAAGTTAGAGACTGTCTGGCTGAAATGTAAAGCAACCAACCACAGTTTGTTTTGTTTTTATGTTGTTCAGGGGTGGGGTTATATGAAATACATATTGCATTCACTGTACACTGTAAAAAATATTTGTAATTTTGACAGAAAAATCTGTAAGAATGCTCAGTTACTACCATATATAGTGAGAAACTGTAAATGGTTTAACATTGCATTATATGTAAGTTTACAGTAAAATACAATAAATTATTTTTGCAAACAAAAACTATGAATTAACATAAAAATTCAGCAAAAGGACATTAACAGAAGTCCCTGTGTGACACATGGTTGATTATATTTTACATAAATAATTTTGTTTCTGTCATTAGTAATGTACTTTAGGGTGTTGTGTGTTTTTAAATCAGTAATTAAAAAAAAAAGAATTTAAATCAGTAAATCCAACATTCAACAGTCCTTTAATATATACTTTCATATTTTGTACCTTTAATATACACTGACAACCTCCATAAAAAAAAAACTAAAAAGAAAAACTTGTGGTAAAGAGAAAGCTACATGAAGAATCAACAATCATAACAAAATTAGAGAAACATTAATTTAACAACAAGATGCAACATAAAACATTAATGACAACAAAAACTATTAGTATTTACAAAAACAATTAATAAACACAATTATTTGATTGAAATGCCATCAAATATAAGCTGTGGCAGGGAATTCTGGATATGCCAGTTTATGTTTTTCACTGCAAATTATACAACGACTTGTTCTTTTAGACTTCCAAAAACTGTACATTTCACAGTATTTTAGTGTTAAATTATTTAAAATGATGTAAAATGTAAGGTTAGATTTATTACAGTTTTTCACCATTATTCAAGTTTTTATATAGTAAGGAAACTTACCATTAACCAATTTACAGTTTTCTTTTTTTTTACTGTAGAATTTTTAGTCTATCACAGATCAAATTGCTTTATTTTACAGTGCAGGAATGGCAATAACACACAGACATCAAATGATACCCAAGCATAAACCCTCAAAATTTTAAATATTTAATAAATTAACCTGCAAGGATCAGAGGGAAAGTAAAAGGATAGTTCACCCAAAAATGAAATTAAATGTTGCCATCATTTACTCACCCCCGGAGCTGCTTCCGTTTACAACAGTGAGCACAAGCTAAATTAAATTGATTATTAAGTTTTAAATATGGTTATTTTTCTTACAAAAATGCATCGATTTGCTACAGGATGCCTTTGTTCACCCCTCTGAGCTAGGAATGGCAATAACACACAGACATCAAATGATACCCAAGCATAAACCCTCAAAATTTTAAATATTTAATAAATGAACCTGCAAGGATCACAGGGAAAGTAAAAGGATAGTTCACCCAAAAATGAAATTAAATGTTGCCATCATTTACTCACCCCCGGAGCTGCTTCCGTTTACAACAGTGAGCACAAGCTAAATTAAATTGATTATTAAGTTTTAAATATGGTTATTTTTCATACAAAAATGCATCGATTCGCTACAGGATGCCTTTGTTCACCCCTCTGAGCCGTGTGAGACACTTTTTTATTATGGATGGATGCACTTTATTTCACTTATTTTGGACTGAAGCACTGCAACACCTGCTGAGTGGCATTAAACAGCTTGGAAGATCAAAGACAATTTTTTATATAACTTCGACTGGATTTGTCTGAAAGAAGAAAGTCATATACACCTAGGATGCCTTGAGGGTGAGTAATTCATGGGCTAATTTTAATTTTAATTTAACTAACCTTTTAAGTTGTTCCAAACCTATATAAATTTCTTTCTTCTGCTGAACACAAAAGAAGATATTTTTAAGAACGTTAGTAACCAAACAGTTTCTGGACTTCATACTATGGAAGTCAAAGGCAACCTGTAGTCTTCAAAATATCTTCTTTTGTGTTCAACATTAAAAAGAAACTTATACAGGTTTGGAACAACTTCAGGATAAGTAAACGATGACAGAATTTAAATTTTTGGGTGAACTATGCAATTAACTATCCAAGTAAAATCCAATTTTGCGGAATTCTGTTGCATGTGAGCAGATTCTATGTGGGCCTGGCAAAGATGGTGAATATCTAATGATATGATCTCATCACCTATCAGGACTGACATCCACCATCGTCCTGTTGTTCTTTTTTCTTCATCAAACTTTATTTACAACATCTGTTGTAAATGTGTTTCTTGGAAAAATCTCTGCATTGTTGCTGGGCAGTGTCTCAGCAAAATTACCTCTAATTACCTGCAGCCAGGACATTATCATAACCTTAACAATCAGGACAAATGGTGCTAAAAGAGGAGAAAAAAAACTATCTGGCTGTGGCTTCAGCTATTGTGGGAAAATGGCCTCTGGAATGTCTCCAAATAGGCTTGGCAGTAAAATGTATTGTAAAGGCACGACTTCCTCCTAATGCCTTTGAAGGGGTATTATGCATTCATTAGACAGTCTGCCATCCCGCGATGATCTGAGCCAAGTGAATAAAGGAAAGTGGAACGCAGAATCTGTTATGGCGAGGGTAAGGTGACTTAGAACAAGAGCGGATAAGATGTTACAGCATCTGCTTTCAGTCGTCGACTGTTACTTACGCACAGAGGGAGTCTGCTGTCAGAGCGAGAGCGCAGCAGGACACTAGGACACATACTTTGAGGATCAATGATAGCATGGCACGGTGACAACGATTCTCAGGTGTCTTGAAAACATTCTGAAATGTCAGCCAAGTGTCTTTGTATTACAACAATATCAGTGTAAATCATTACTCACGGCTAAATGGACATACTGACCCAGAGGAGGATTTTATTGCTCAGGAGTTGCTCTTTCATTGCACAGGAGATGTTTAGTACCTTGCCTAATATTTTCCCCTAAAGAAACTGAAACAAATGATAACTTTTGACATGCAGTAAGCATATAGAGCTATGAAAAAAATGCGGATATAGTGCATTTAACTTAATTTTAAGAGAATAAAAAAACAACAACATTTGAATTCATATTGATGTGACAGTTTTGTAACATTGAATATATAATAGTTATTGGATGGTTATTTTTTTTTTATTGGTTAATCTTTAAAAACACTAATGATTTAATGATAAATATACTCCTCAGCAATTCACCAAACACATTTTCTTTCATAATGTACATTATAATATTGCAATGCCTAAATTCACTTGTAGCATTTAAAAAAATTGATTTTAGTTTTTAGTGTTTTCTTTTTAATAAATACATAAATAAATACATTATTTTTCAAATAACAGTCCAGTGTTATTTTAGTATCATTGAGATACTATTATAGATTTGGTTAATATTTTAAATTAGATTTTATTTTTATATTGTCTGTATTCATGTTAATTTTAGTAATTTTGTTGAGTTTTTGTTGTTTTTAAATGCCTATATAGGTTTTTTTATTTCTTTTTATTTTATTTTTTATTTCAGTTTTGGTTTGAGTTATTTTAGTTAAACTAAATTAAATTTAAACTAAGTAAAATGTAAAAAAAATGTTGCCTTTAAAAACTCGTTGAAGAAATATAAGTTACATTTTTTTTGTTTTATTTCAGTTAACATTTTTTTTTTATGGTTTTAGCTTTAGTTTTAGTTAGCTATAATGAACACATTAAATATCAGTCATTTATCAGTTACCATCCACAATTTCTATGGTCACACACTACAGGAAGTTGAATTGGAATTATAGGAAGTGAAATTTACTGAATTACAATGAAGTGCAACAGTGTCTGCACACTTTTTTCAGCAGTCCTGGTTGTGGAACTATTTTTTCCATTAATTTTTCACATAGATAGCCTTTGTTGATAAGTCATGAACAAATCCAGCTATGAGGTAATGATTTTGTAGGTAATGATTTTGTTCAAATATTTGTAGTATATAGTAAAATCTAGTATACTGTATATAGTAGTATTGTACAGTAGTTAATATAATAGTTTGAGAATCAACATGCTATGGATTAAAAGCTTCGCATCAAAATGTGTAAAGGTGCAGACTCTCTTTCAGTTTTTTATGTTCACAACTTATTTTTCAGAAGCCGGGAGGATGCTAACTGTGAACTATTGCAGTGGTTCTCAAGTGGTTTTGCTTGAGGACTCTCCATTTACTTTTACATTGAAGACCAAGAGACAATTCAACACAATATCAAAACTGTTTAGCAAGAAAATGTCCTTAAAATTGGACAATGCAATTGATTAATATTACCATGAAACACATAAACCCAACAATGAGTGCAATTATTAACAGGCTGAATAGGTTTCTTAACTTCTCTTGAATTTCAATGGTTTTAAGGCCTCAGCAGTCAGTAATTCACCGCACAAAAATCTAACGTAGCATTAGTTCTGGCAGGTCACGTTAGTCAAGCTCGCATCAGCTGACTCTCAGCTGATCCCCATCAACCTATGGGAATACGACAGCATTAGGTGCATTCGACTTCATGCAGCACTGCGCAGATCGATCGCAATCTGACTTGAAGCAGTGCATGCCGGTTAGTAATTTTGTCCGATTTGACGCCACGTCACTGTCACGTGTGGCATCAAAGCACCACGAGAGTGTTTCGAGAGCAGCCGGCTGACTCAGCTGGCACAGTTTCTCCAGAGCGGCTGCAGGAGCGTTGATGACAACACAGCAGTTTCACGATTGGCCAGATTCACCGCATAACAACTATCACGTGTGTTTCGGGTTTATTCTAACCTTTTAAATTCCAATAATAGCCACAAATTTGTGTTTTTAGAACAGTAAAAGATTTTACAGTAAAATATTGTTTACTGTGGTCGCAATGTTATATTGAGTCGCGTTTATCATAAAACACTGATGAAAGCATATATTCCCCCACTTTATTAGTATTGAAATTGTATTTATTTTCAATGATCTTTATTCTTGAACAGATGGCGATGTATTAAGCAGTATATAATCAGTATATATCTGTTGCTCCTGAAAACATTTCTGAAACGTCTGTATATTTGACAAATATTGCATTTAATTCACTTCATCTGTGATAGAGTATGCAAACATCCCGCGAGCGTCACTAACGTGAGCAGAAAGTGTCCGGCTTGATGGCTCCGTTTTCAACTCCGCCCCCAACTGCAAGCGGCTACTCTCGTTGACTGCCGTCTGTAGCCGTGCTTCAAGTCGAACATACCTGTTCATATATAAGGTCCCTCAGTATTATCAGCAGTTTACGCATTGCTCAATAGCTAATTACCCTCCTCCATCCCCAGCACCTCCTCTGTCAGTCAGGATTCAGCCTTCTGATTCTCCTTTGAATCAGACTAATTCTAAAATGTGTACATAAAATTATTGAACTTTAACGATATCTGCAATTCGTTTATGTTGGTTCTGTTCTGTTTACCCTGGGGGGTTATTGCTGCTCTCCCTGCTCTCATCCATGCTAGGCTGCATGGATGCGCAGGGAGTTCTTGCCACAGAACCATACCGCCAATCCAAACTGTATGCTAATTGTCAATCATCTTTGACAATAGTGGTCCTAACAGAACACACTGTGGTCGACACGAATAATTTTTGTGCACATGAGCCCATATTTAATCACATTCATTTTTTTTCTTGTGTACACTCTTAAAAATAAGGGTTCTTTTTTGGCATCAATGGTTCCATGAAGAACCTTTAACATCAATGGAATCTTTCCATTCCATAGGTTCTTTATAATGGAAAAACTATTTTTTTTGGTTATTCAAACCAGTTCTTTGCACAATTCCTCTTTTAGGAACTGATCACTGAAAGGTTCTTTGGGAAACAAAAAATGGTTCTTCTATGGCATCACTGTGAAACACCCTTTTAGTTACACTAGAATTTTTTGTGTTTTGCATTATTTTTTCTCTGCTGTTCATGAAAGACCTGCAGTTCACCGCTTGAGAGCCTCTGACCCAGAGGTCCTGCTGCCCAAGAGGGCAAGAGATTTAAATGATTGTTCCGCCCTTTCTAGCAAAGTCAGGAGAGCGTTGAATCTGACAAACAGGATGTCACCTGCTCAGGTATCCTGTCAGAGCTCTGAAGATTCCAGCACTTCAGTTGTTCCACAGGCATTGGCATTCTCTTCTACCGTGGCGTCCAGGGATGCTTAGAAAATGCAGCAGCTAAAATTGTATTCCATCGTAATACGTTCCATCAACCGAAATGGGACATTCACTCGCTGGAACATATCGACCAGCAGGGCTTGTTTTTCCCCCACGGACATCATCTTTTTTATTACATTCTGTCCCTAATGAGAGCATTGCTCTCTGCTGCCGTATGCCATTCCTGTCCCACAATCCAATACGGCTGTATGGTTGTTCAGGTCATACAGGGAAGACAAATTAAGGAACTTTTCTTAATTTTTGTTCAGATGAATCTGAAAAAAACAAAAAACAAAAACCTTTCCTCGTTTTCATATTCCCCGGGTAACACAACTCGCAAAAAGTGGTATTACATCTTATAATTTTAGAATGATGATTAATAATGTATATGGGAGAGATATGATTATTGGATCATGTGCTTATTATTATATGTTCAAGAGTTTGCATTGTTTAACTTTAAAATGCATTGAAATAAAGACTAAAATGTTTAAATTCAGTACATTCAGTTTTAATGTGTTATTATTTTCTGAAAAAAGTACCAAAGCAGCTTACCACAGGATTTTTTGCTAACACTTTATAATAACTTTCATTTATAAATCATTAACACACATAGGGTACAACGGGGCTAAAGGCCCACCTTAAGAAAAAATTTGCTATTCACTGCGCCTAAAATATATAATTGCAGAAAAAATATATACGTTGTATAGAACATTAATGGAGCAACATATTTTGTGTAAAAATAAATCATTCAAGTTGTTTATTTTGTTTAAAAATCTTATAAATTTATGAGGTGGCAAGATGGGCCTTTTACCCCACACATGGGGTAAAAGGCTCACGGTATTGGTACAAATACTTCAGCTAAAATAGTTTTTTTTAAATAATCTAAGTTAATACTTGTTAAAAACAATTACTTTAGCAAAATTTTTACTATTTTCTGCTTATTTTGAAAAATGAAAGAATACATTTTTGTTCAATAAATATACTGTCATTAAAATGTAAATATAAAAATATATTTTAAAATACAGACGCAAAACTCATTTTAATAAGTAAAGATTCTGAAAGTATTGAAGGAGATCCAATAATAATGGAATATATACACTGAACAAAATTATAAACGGAACACTTTTGTTTTTGCAGTAGCTGTCCGGGTGGCTGGTCTCAGACGGTCTTGGAGGTGAAGATGCTGGATGTGGAGGTCCTGGGCTGGTGTGGTTACACGTGGTCTGAAGTTGTGAGGCTGGTTGGATGTAATGCCAAATTCTCTGAAACGCCTTTGGAGATGGCTTATGGTAGAGAAATTAACATTAAATTCACGGGCAACAGCTCTGGTGGACATTCCTGCAGTCAGCATGCCAATTGCACGCTCCCTCAAAACTTGCAACATCTGTGGCATTGTGCTGTGTGATAAAACTGCACATTTTAGAGTGGCCTTTTATTGTGGCCAGCCTAAGTCACACCTGTGCAATAATCATGCTGTCTAATCAGCATCTTGATATGCCACACCTGTGAGGTGGATGGATTATCTCGGCAAAGGAGAAGTGCTCACTAACACAGATTTAGACAGATTTGTGAACAATATTTGAGAGAAATATGCCTTTTGTGTACATAGAAAAAGTCTTAGACCTTTGAGTTCAGCTCATGAAAAATGGGGGCAAAAACAAAAGTGTTGCGTTTATCATTTTGTTCAGTGTATTTACAGTAGTAACCAAATAATATTTTATTATATGATATGATTAATATCATGTTTTTAAATATGATGTTTTCATTCTAAACATGGTGATAATATATAATAAGGACACCCAACATAATATAAGAAATTTACCATCTGAATCTATATAGGTTTTATCATGTTAATTACTGTGCCTTTAGCCCCAACAACAGGGGCGCTTTTTACCCCAAATACCATACTTTTACATATTCTTTCGTTACTTAAAAACTGTTGCTTTAATTATCTTAAACAAAACTGAAAATCATAAAGACCTTTGTCTCAAAATATATGCATTCATTTTAGTGATTCTCATTTGCTACTTAAATCTACAACATTAAAAAAACCCATAAAATATTAGATCAAGTAAGCACAGAATCAACTTTGCGCTGCTGCGCGCGATCGCGTCAAGGATCAGACAAAAATACACGTGCATCTTGAAAAGCGAATATTTTGGAAAGTGATACGCCGCGTTTTTGTGCCATCTAGTGGTTTAGATGAAAATAATATCAAAGGCGCCTTTTACCACGGGGCGCTTTCAGCCCCGATGTACCAAAATGCTATAATAGCTCGTTAGTTAATATATATTCACATAGCTACAAATATGAGATAATGTGCTTGTTAATGTTTACTAATGAACTTATTAAAAATTACCTAATGATTAACATATGATTATTTCATGTAAATTGAAATGCTTATAAATGTCAGTAAACATTCAGGTCATATGATCTTCATTTGTTGGTCTTTGTTTGTGGTGTAGACACCTATTTACACATCTTAACAAATAATATATTAATTATTTGTTGATGTTTTTGCAGTACCCAAACTAAAGTGGAAACTATTCATCATTTGCAAATGTTTATAAATGTTTACTAATCATTAATACCTTTATGAGCAGTCATCTCAATGGCAAAAAGTGTCCTGAAAGAGTCCAGTTGTGTAATGTAACGAAGTAATAATACAAGTATTTTTTGGGAGTATCTGTACTCTGAATACTAGGATAGCAAAGTACACTAAAGGAGGTATTGACATCCCGTGGTAACTAGGATTTACACAAGCTTCAGTCTGGATCCAGAACACCTGAGAAGAGATGATGCCAACCCCTCAGAGGACCTCAGATGATGCCAACCCTGAAACAACATACAGAACTACCACATTTTGCTATAAGTTTGATTGCATCATTTAGTAATTGCTGTTAATAGTGGTCATCGTCTGTTTGATTACGTCTTTAATTGATTACGTCTTTAATTGATTTTAAAAACGATCAATTATTTAATAAAGAATGAATGAAAAATGCTTAATCCTTAAAATGCTTTAAAAGGTTTAAAAGTTTACATAGAGCCTTTATAATGCACGAAAGGATCTTTATAGTAGAAAAATGTTCTTCAGATGAATGTTTTTCAAACTAACAAAAAATACTTCTTTCTATTCACTGAAAGGTTCTTTGGGGAACCAAAAATGGTTCTTCTACGGAATTGCTGCAAAAGACATAAACAAAACCAAAGGTAAAATAAAAAATAAAATAAAAAATTAGATTAAATATGGGTTTACTTGACCAAATATGGTTTAACTGTTATTTTTTTTGTAATGAATAACATAATCCAATCTAGTTGTTGCCAGTTTCTCATTTTCATGTAATAAATAACTAACTAAAACTGGAAAAATTAAAAACAAACAAGCAGACAACTAATTTCAACTATAAATGGAAAACGAAAATATAAAAATAAAAAAGAATCTCAATTATTCTAAAATTACACTGTTATAGATCACAGATATCCTGAATGAAAGTATCAAAATAGGACTATTTTAGTTACTTTTGGATTACCTTATGGTTACATATGCAAATGAAAAAAGAAGCGAACAATGTCAATTAGATTAATATCTCTCAAAATATATTTTGAAATAATGTTTCTACTTGAAAAGACTTTTCAACAACAACAACAACAACAGCAAAAAATTAACTGGAAAATATTTAACATTTCGAAATAAATTCAGCTGCATTGAAAGAACTTCAGTGCTTTTTACTGAAAACAGATAAATCATTATACCCCTTTAGAAAAGCCTCAAAAAGGTTCGTTTTTTTATGCAAGATTATTGGACAGTTCCTACTCTTAACACATCTCACATACATCTTAGACAATTATCTTTCTTGCTTTCATGATATGCAATCAAAGCGCTGGCTTCTGGCGGAAGAGAGTGAGGGAAGAGAAGGGAAGGGAGATGGTTTCGTTGTCTGTCTGGGTTTGTGTGCATTTAAATGGAGAGGGTCAAAGAAAGTTCATAGACAGTTGTGGGGTGGAATTAATACTGTCTGCATATGCGTCTGCTCCCTTTGCGCTTGACATGAATTAGTGTTTGAATATCATTGGCCTTTCGCTATATGCTGTTTCCTTACACAATCATGATCAGAACCCGTGCAGTTTCTGTTCTTGCTGTTACAAATGATGAATAAGAGAATGTTTTAACAGAAGCATGATTTTAAAAAGACAATGGCACACATAACAAGGGAAATCTGAGCATTTACTTAATAACAAAATTACAAGTATATTATAATTATATGATTATATGTATCATATTATTATCACTTTAAAACTGTTAAAGCTAAACGTTGAAATTAAATAAACGTTGTCTGAAATCAATTAAACAACATACTTTTTTTCATCTAGTTGCTAAGGCAACATTTTTCATTTTAATTTAGCTCAACTTGATGCAGTGTTGTTTTAGTATCACTGAGATATTATTATGGTTTTTGTTAAAATGTTGAATTTGATTTGATTTTTATATTTTCTGCTTTCATGTTAACTTAAGTTTTAAGTTTTGTTTTGTTGTATTTTTGTTGTGTATTTCTGACATTTGTATTAGTTTTTGTTGTTGTCTATGTAGTTTTTATTCATTTTTATTTCAGTTTTATTTTAGTAAATCAAGTTAAACTAAATGAAAATGAGAAATGTCTTGGAAAATAGCTAAAATAAAATAAGTGTACGTTTTTTAACAACCCTCTACATTGCGAGTAAATCACTTGCATATGCGACTAAATCTTCACTCTGGGCGACTAAATGATGTCTAATATTAGCCACTGGCTGATAAATTCTCACCAGTGTGTGAGTTGGAGGCTAAGTATTTTCACTTGCCGAACACTCTCTGACTGAGCTTTTCAGAGTTTCACTCTCCGTCAACCGATCTGTGATATTTTTCAGGTCATCTGAATGGATGTGCAGCGCCCCTGTATTTGACGTACCGTAAACTCTAGTGTAACGGTGCTCGCCGTAGCTTTGTCTCACACACGCAGAGAGAGAGAGAGAGAGAGAGAGAGAGAGATCCGCTAATGGCGCAGGCCCCGACGCCCGCCATTCCCCCTCTCTTTTTTCCTCCTTTTTCTTCCGCTCCCGGAACTGTCCCTAGCGCGAGCATGCCTCCGCTAATGACACAGGCCCTGATGCCCGTCATTCCCCCTCTCTTTCCCCCTTCCTATTCCGTCCCCGGAATTGCCCCAAGCATGAGCGTGCCTCCGCAAGCGGTTCCGGCGACTACCTTTCCACTTCCCCTCGCTCGCTCTTCCTTCTCACTTTCTTCCGCCACGCCTCTACCCACCCCTCCGAACGCCCTCGCCTTGGAACCACCCCCCGTGGCCAGCAACATCAGGACACAGATCTTGGCAGGTGCGGATGTAGATATTTTTTCCCTTTTGTCACCAATTTCACCCTTGTCTACAGATCGCCAAATCGACTGCGGAGGATTTTCTGTCACTTTAAAAAACACAGCTCACAACCCATCACGTATTTCATCATTTACCAAATTCACGATCACTTTCACCCATTACATAGAAGTCATCTGCACTGTTTTTCCTCACAGGAGA
>NW_015505514.1:1136579-1139420 GCF_001515645.1 Sinocyclocheilus grahami | reverse complement strand
ATCTTTTGAAAAAAAAAAATAAAATAAATATATATATATATATATATATATATATATATATATATATATATATAAAAATAAAAATCAATACCTATGACTTAATATATCCCTGTAAGCATCTTCAATAAATATCTTAAGTTTAAAGTGAAATGCCCCATTGTAAGACAATCTATTGGATATGGAGATCGGACCTTTATGCATTGTTATCCTGACCTTGGGCATAAGGTATACATACTTGCTTTCATGATATGCAATCAAAGCGCTGGCTTCTGGCGGAAGAGAGTGAGGGAAGAGAAGGGAAGGGAGATGGTTTCGTTGTCTGTCTGGGTTTGTGTGCATTTAAATGGAGAGGGTCAAAGAAAGTTCATAGACAGTTGTGGGGTGGAATTAATACTGTCTGCATATGCGTCTGCTCCCTTTGCGCTTGACATGAATTAGTGTTTGAATATCATTGGCCTTTCGCTATATGCTGTTTCCTTACACAATCATGATCAGAACACGTGCAGTTTCTGTTCTTGCTGTTACAAATGATGAATAAGAGAATGTTTTAACAGAAGCATGATTTTAAAAAGACAATGGCACACATAACAAGGGAAATCTGAGCATTTACTTAATAACAAAATTACATGTATATTATAATTATATGATTATATGTATCATATTATTATCACTTTAAAACTGTTAAAGCTAAACGTTGAAATTAAATAAACGTTGTCTGAAATAAATTAAACAACATACTTTTTTTCATCTAGTTGCTAAGGCAACATTTTTCATTTTAATTTAGCTCAACTTGATGCAGTGTTGTTTTAGTATCACTGAGATATTATTATGGTTTTTGTTAAAATGTTGAATTTGATTTGATTTTTATATTTTCTGCTTTCATGTTAACTTAAGTTTTAAGTTTTGTTTTGTTGTATTTTTGTTGTGTATTTCTGACATTTGTTTGTTGTTTTGTTGTTGTCTATGTAGTTTTTATTCATTTTTATTTCAGTTTTATTTTAGTAAATCAAGTTAAACTAAAAGAAATGTCTTAAACGATGTCTAATATTAGCCAATGGCTAATAAATTCTCAGATTTTACTCACCAGTGTGTGAGTTGGAGGCTAAGTATAAGTTTAGCACAGATATATTTTCACTCACCGAACACTCTGACTGAGCGCTTCAGAGTTTCACTCTCCTTCAAGCAATCTGTGCTATTTTTCAGTTCATCTCAATGGATGTGCAGCGCACCTGTATTTGACGTACCGTAAACTCTAGTGTAACGGTGCTCGCCGTAGCTCTCTCACACACAGAGAGAGAGAGAGAGAGAGAGAGAGAGAGAGAATTGACGCACTACATGTAAACGATATTCTTTGTTGTATTTTCCTGTAAAAATAACGGCGTTCCTTTGGAATTTTTCAGCTTTTAAAGGAGACATATTATGCCTCTTTTTTACAATATGTAATATAAGTCTCTGGTGTTCCCAGAATGTGTCTGTGAAGTTTCAGCTCAAAATACTCCACACATAATTTATTATATCATTTTGAAAATGCCTAATTTGAGTGGAAGCAGAAACACGCAGTTTTTTGGGCCTGTGTCTTTAAATGCAAATGAGCTGCTGCTCCCTGCCCCCTTTTCCAGAATAAAGCTGAGCCATTACAGCTCGTACCTGCTAACAAACATATGTTTTGGTTCTGGTTATCATGTTTAGCGCTGAAATCATGCGTTTTAAACCATATGAGTTTAAACTTCTGATATACGGTTTTCTGAGAGCACACATCCGAAGCACAGACAGAAAGCGGCTGTCACAGCATGTGAGTACTAAACTAAGTTCTCATTCACACACAAGTTTACGTTAAAAACACACGAGTTACAAAACCAGTCAGTTATGTCTGTGAAGATAAACAGTAGGGAAATAAATTGCATGTTTATTTTAGATCTGTGTAGCAGGCAGCAGCAATATACAGTAAATAAATCAATAAATCCACTGCTCTCTTGTCTCCTCTGAGACTGGGACTTTAAACAGTGTTCTGTGCTCACCTGTGCAGTCAAAGACAGAACAGTTAGCATGTTTTGCTCAAACTTTCGCTATGGCATTAGAACTAGTACACCGTTGTCGCTTGCGAAAACAGAATAATGGTGCTGTGGGTGTAAACTTAACAGATTAAGGGGCGGTAATATTATAATGAGATCCCTTTGCCACGTCATCAAGTGAGCGAAATCTGACGCGCTCGTTTTCTCAGATGCTTGCAGAAAAAGCTTCCCAAAACTAAGTTACTGGGTTAATCTTTTTCATGTTTCCTTGTTTGGTAGATGCACTGGGGACCTAATTAGTGATGATTTATTAACAAGTTTCGGGAGGAGCACGCGCAGATAATTAACACGGCCAGTTCATCATCAGTAATTACACCATCTATCCAATCAGCACAACATCTCCTCGCCCTCTATACTTCCCTCCAAACAGGGGCGCCTCCAAGCTCTACTCCTCCATCCAAGGCCGCGGATAAAGCGAGCCAGGGCCGCAGCGTCCCGTACTCACGGCCCGAGCTAACCACCACTCCGACGAAGACTGGCTTCCGGCAGTTAGGTCGCAGCAAAAAGCCTTCAGCAAGCCTGGGCCGCGCCCCGGATGTCGCCAGCCCCAGACCCCCTTCTCCATCCACCGAGCGTCAGCTCGCATTTCATCTCGGCGAAGTACCAGCTCCAGTCTCCACAAGCCGCCACGTCAGCGTGAGCCCGCCTCCGCTAGTGGCACAGATCTGCCCACAACCCTCGCCTCACACCTCCCCGTACCCCCTTCCCTACCCATGGCCCGCAGCCCCACCGTCCATCTCCAGCGTGAGCGTGCCTCCGCTAATGGCGC
>NW_015505514.1:1131174-1136332 GCF_001515645.1 Sinocyclocheilus grahami | reverse complement strand
TTATCATATGGCAGCTCTCACTTTTACACTTACCACAAATTATTTTCAGCTAAATGCGCCATCCGAGTGGCCCAGTGGAACCAATGTTCTTACTGGGGGGCCTTGGACATTGAACTCCATAACAGAGTCTTTTTAGGATGCCGCAACATATCTTGCGCAGTCTGCCGATCCGTCGCCCACTCTACCATTACATGCCCTCTAATCAACCCATCTATTCCCCCCTGCCCCGAGCCATCCCAGCCCAAATCCACCAGCTATGTCCCGCGTCTCCTAGACATCCCAACCACCCCCTTTCCCCCCACTTCCACCTATCGCCGCCGCTCAGCTCCCTCTGATAGCCAGGTCTGCGCCAGTTTTAATACTGGCAGATGCTCAAGGCAGCGCTGCCGTTTCATGCATGTAAGCAATTTGTGTGGCGGCGCTCACTCCCGCTTGATATGTCCAGTACAAAAAGCTGCAAATAAAAATGTTAAACAATACTTATCGACTCCTGTAAATGTTTCTCGTTTGTCTTCAGAATTGCTTCATCACCCTGACCCCCTTTTTACGGATTATCTACTATCGGGTCTCTCTCATGGCTTTCACCCCGGTGTCGGAAAACTGCCCTCCCTAAGCCTCATCTGCCCCAATCTCCAGTCCGCTCTCGCTGAACCCGAAACAGTCTGATTTTTGGCATTTATTTGGCATCCGCTGGCATAATAAATTTGACTTTTCCGTCCACCTCACTTTCGGCTGCAGAAGCAGCCCAAAAAATGTTCTACATGTTGTCAGAGGCAATCTGCTGGATCCTCTCCAACAATTACGCAATACTCTACCTGATCCATCTTTTAGACGATTTCTTCATCATCTCACCTCCTGACTCCATCCCAGCTGCACATCTTTTGACAACTCAAGAGGTTTTTGCAGAGCTCGAGATTCCTCTCCCCCAAGACAAAACTGCGGGCCCGAGCACCTCCATCGAATTTTTGGGTATCAACTTAGATTCTCAAAAGTTCCAGGATTCTCTGCTGAAGGAAAAAATTGATAGGACGATCTTGGTCACTTCCACCCTCTTAGAAAACCCAAGCTGCTCCAAACGCGAGCTGCTATCCATTCTCGGTCATCTGAATTTCGCGATGCGCATCATCCCGCAGGGGTGATCCTTTCATCTCACATCTCCTCTCTCTCGCGTCCTCCGCCCACGTACTAGAGGATCGAGTATCACTAACCGACTCATGCTGCAACGAGCTCAGCTTATGGATATTCTTTCTCAAACAATGGAACGGCCTATCTTTCTTTTATAATAACTTAATTTCTTCTCCCATCGACATTCAGTTATTTACTGACGCCGCCCCCTCTGTCGGTTTCGGAGGATTTTACCAAGGCCGCTGGTTTGCATCTACGTGGCCCCCCCAGCTGTTAGACTTACCACAACAGCTAAAATCCTCAGCTCTATTTGAGCTATTTCCCTTAGTCGTCGCAGCCCTTCTGTGGGGTAAGGAGTGGTCCACCACCAGCATCATTATCCACTGCGACAACGAAGCTACTGTGCGCTGCATCAGTAAAGGCCGTTACCATTCACCCACCCTAATGCCTTTATTAAGACGCCTGATTTGGATCTCGGCTTGTGACCAATTCCTTGTTACTGCAAAACATATTTCTGGTTCAAAAAACCAAATAGCTGACTCTCTCTCTCGCTTTGCCTTACAGAAATTCAGAACGTTGGCACCAGAGGCGGATCCAGTTCCAACCCCAGTACCTCCCTATTCAGAACTGATTTTCCCATAAATCATCCACTGAGACCTCTCCTCGTAGCTTCCCTCAATTCTATTCTTTAAGCCGTCTCCCCCAGGACCCTACAATCCTACCTAACAGCTTGGAAGTGCTTTAAAGCATTTCACTCTGCCTACAATCTGCCATTCCCCGACTTTTCCTTGCTCGCTATCACCTCATTCATCTCTCACCTTAACATCAACAAAAACCTACAAATCAGCTCCATTAAGGGTTATCTAAGCGGAATCCAGTTTTTTCACAAACTCTTATACGGTTCACCCTCACCCCAGATAGACAATTCTCAGACCTCCCTACTCATCAGAGGTATCCAAAGAGCCCATCCCACCCTCCCAGACACCAGGCAACCTGGTGTATAAAAACTAATAAAAATAGCAAAAACAACTAAATTACTAAAATTTTAACTAAGATTAAAATAAGAACTGTAAAAACTAGTAAAAACTATTAGTAAAAACTAATTCAATATATTATTAAAAACTATAGTATCACCATGATACTACAATAACAGTTACAGATACAAAACCAGCATCAGGGTGTTTGTATTTTTGGATTTTCTGACTGTTTTTTAGCATGTTGCTATGTGATTGCTAGGGTGTTCTGGGTGGTTGCCAACCACAGTCAAAAGATCCCACCTGCAAATCCCCCATTTTAGTGTCTGCTAAGCCAAAAAGTTCCATCCAATCTTTTTTTGGGGGTCTGTCGAAATCCCTAATCTTATATATGAGCAACATCATGCAAAAGCTTGATTGATTTACAGTTTGGATGCATTTGAAAAAGTTGAGATTTGCCCAACAGACTCTATGATACAATAAAGCAGCCAAGGACAACAGACAATACGTTGTGAATGGAACAAATGGAGTAGAATTTCCTGGTAAATTATTACTGTCTAAGCGCCAAGTCACTTGTTGAAATATTCATTTGTTCAGATTTGCTTCACAAAACCAGAGTTCTTAAAGAAGCAAAAAAAGTCAACTATAGAAATGATCTGATGTCCAGAATTGTTCCATAAATGTATGCTATGCTATATCTAATGGCTGTAGTGTAAAGGATAGTGGGCATAAAACCTCTCTACAGCACAATGGGCTGTACTCGCTTTAGTGCTGCAGGTCCTGTCAGGTGAGGCTTCTAAACTGGGATCTAGTGCCCATTTTGGCTGCTCTGAAAACAGCCTGCCTGCCTGCCTCCAAAGCATTGCCCCAGGTCTCCCCAGCACATGTATTTTGCATTATGCATAGTCTACATTGCATCAATAATTCAGAAAGTACATCCAGATTTCCTCAAGCCTTGGGGACCAGAGCTCCTGCTTCCATACCTGTCTGAACATCCAAGGCTGAACCTTGATCACATTTTTGCTGTGTGTGTGTGTGTGTGTGTGTGTGTGTGTGTGTGTTTTATGAGCTGTCTGTCAACATGTGTGTGTTAGCGTGTCACTGTCTGTGAAGGTTTGGTTCAAAACACAACGAGAAGGACCTTTTACAATCCCTGCGTCCGAATAAGTGCACCTCCTTCCTAAACAGAGCAAATAGCAGAACGTCAAATGAGAAGGATGTCTGAAAACTCAGTATTCATGATGAACAATATAGGATGACCTACTGGGTATGATGAGATTCTGAAGCACACAACCAGTGAACACTTTGCTATCCCATAAATATGTGATACTTTTTTGTCCTTTAATTTATTTAGTGCATTAATTTGTCAAATAGTACACTGAAATGCAATTCATACATCCAATGACTTTAATACATTTCTTCTTTGATGGACATGCTTTAATTTTTTGTTTTTTAATTAAAATTAATTTTGAAATTTTTGGGGGGCTTAAAGCACAAAATGTTAGGGTAGTACAACTTGATAAGTTATTTAATTATTTGCATATTATTACTGAATAATTTAAGTATTATTAGTAGTAGTAGTAATAGTAGTGGTAGTAACAGGAAAAAAGAATAAGCAATCAAGCATTGATTATAAATATTTGAAAAAGTTTTCTTTAAAAAAATTAAGTCATGTGGTGCGACCAACATGTAGAAAAAAATTACAAAGTACATTAAGGTCAATGTCAAGGTCACATATCACGTTATTTGGCCCCTTTATTACAATGCAAGTTTAGCTTGTAAAATGTCAAATGGTGTGACTCCTAAAAAATGTAATGTTATTTATGAATGATTAATTTATGATATGTCTGAAAAGTACTGCGCACATGTATTTCATGTAAATCATGTTTTTCAGAAACAGTTTAATACAACTTTCATCCAATTCACTATATTCTGTAAGAAAGTACAGGAACCAGAACATGTTTTTGTATTATAAAACATAAACAGTTAAAAATCATTATAGGTAATCTAAATACATCTGAAAACTTTATTTTTTGCCTACGTGTTAAGTTGAAAACAAAACATTTGAAAAGTTGAAGTACTACCATTACAGAAACTACAAAAAGACAAAACCACATAAGATACTAAAACTTCACTCTAAAAATGGCGGATTGTTGGGTTAAAAATTAAATTAAAAAATTTAACCCAAAAGTTGGGTTAGTCCATATTTGACCCAAAATTGGATTGAAACAACCCAGCATTTATTAGAGTGTTAAATTAAAGAGAACACAGAAAATATAAAAACAAAAGTGAATTCAAATATATTTATAAAAACTATAATAGTAAATAACACTGAAATCAGATGTAGCCAATTACCCACAGAACCTATCAGCAAGCTCACAAAATCTAGTGGAGTAAAGTTGGTGAATGTCATCTTGGATTTTATCATTCTAAGTTGTCTCGCTTGGCTTTGCCTTTCTGTGAGTCATGCATTTTAATAATCAGCAATGCCATAATCAAAGCTTCTATCTGGATGTAGGCCTACATAAATCAGATCTTCTCCCAATTAGCGGAACAAAGAAAACAGAAGAAAACGGCTTGTTGCGATGAGATAAAATGTGAGTCCATTAAAATGGCGAAGACAAACAAAAACCTCACCATCCGCAAGAGTGCACATTTTCTAAAACGCTAATGCACTTCTGCAAACAGATAAACCAATTAAACAGAGCAGCAGACATAACTGGATACAAAACAGACGGGTTTGCACGCGCGCACACACACACGCGTATCTGGCACACATTATGGAGGCAGGTGTAGCAGCAACCTGACACCCACACGGAACCGGATTAGCGATGCAGGCCGAGATGCGGGCTGTTCTGTTTGACCGCTGCTCAGGGGACGAGACCTGATTATCAATGAGCATAGCACTACTCCTCCCCTGCCCTGCAGGCCTGCTCCTATGCTCAGCACTGCGTGTCAGAGCTTGTTAGGGCAGCCGGAGCCCAGAGAGCAGAGCGGGACGGGTCCGAAGAGCAGAAGGGGGTTTCAATCACAGTCAGTTCCTCCCAGTTCCTCCCCCC
>NW_015505514.1:1121149-1130972 GCF_001515645.1 Sinocyclocheilus grahami | reverse complement strand
GCTCCCCCCCCGTCCCCCCCCCCCCCCCATCTCTCCCACGTGTGCGTTTCCAGCACTGATATTTGGGCTGCCCTGGAGCTGAGCTCTAATTGACAGGTTAATAGAGGGAGGAAACGCTCTGGTGGGGAAAAAAAGAGAATCATTAGTAGGTTTGCAGTAACTGTGCAATGCGGCAGGCCTTGGCAGTTGGCACCTGGGTTAGTGCAGAGTCAGTCTTAAAAAATACCATATTGGAGGGGGGTCGGTCGGGCGGGGGTTGCTGCCTCCGCTGACAGGGTTTATGGGGTATCAGACAACAGTGCCGGCAGGAAAATTCAGGCAGGTTTGGCACATGAGCACACTAATACACTTAGAAATACACACTGGAGCACAAACACACATTTGGTTTAAAACTTTTTGAAAACTTTTTTTTCCCCCAGTATGGGTGGGAATTTCTAACACTGACAGAAAATAGCAGAGTTTTAGACATGTAGCATAATAATTCCATAGGGCTCTTTGAGGTATTTTGGAGTTTCATATAAATACTGCAGTGCATAGTATATAAGTATTCGGGACCATAGTATTACTGTCTGATACTGCCACGGTACTTTTTTGTAAGGGAGGCAACCCAGCAGACAGGGAACATTCCCAGAATTATGGCTACTGTTTTGATAAGGCTCTCCCCTAATTTATGAACAAATGTTCTTGCAGTATGTTAAAGAGACAGTTCACCCATAAATGAAAATTCTGTCATCATTTACTCCAAAACGGTATGAGTTTCTTTCTTCTGTTAAACACAAAAGAAGATATTTTGAAGAACGGTGGTAACCAAACAATTGACGATAGCCATTGGCTTCCATAGTATTTCATTATTATTATTATTATTATGGAAGCTAATGGCTAATGTCAACTGTTTGGAACAAGAGGAGGGTGAGTAAATGATTACTTATTTTATTACAGATTATTTCCAAGGAAACATTTCGCATTTTCAATAGTTTTAAATTGATGTACAAAAACAAAAACTGAAATAAAAATAACAAAAACCCTAGACAAACAAAACAAAACAAACAAAAATTCTATATAGACTTATATATAGTCTTTATTAATTTTTATTTTAGTTTTAGTTATTTTAGTACATCAGATTAAACTACAGTAAAGGAAATTGATAAATGTTATCATGCCTTGGAAACTATAAATAAGTTGTTGTTGTTTTTTTCTCCAGTTAACATTTATTTCACGTAACAAAGTATTTTAACTGATTTGAATATAGCCATTTTGAATATGTACAGCTGCACCAAAATTTAAAAGAAATTATTTTAATTTTTTTTCAATTTTATCATCTTGTCAGTACATGTGGAGAATCTAAGAAAATGTGTGCCAAGACCTTTCACTTTAAATCAGCTCAAATCATCCAGAGTTTAAGACACTGAACACTTGCACAACAGATAGAACATCTTTCAAGACATCCTTCAAGACATAGCCTTAAGCAGTTCAAACTAAACAACAACCGATGGGAGAAAAAGGTGGGAGAGATGGATAGCTAGGTAAGCATGAGGGAGGTAGGTGGACTTTAGAAACTTCCTCAAGTTTAGTTCTACCAGCACATTGGTTTCTTTTGGGGAGAGTAATGCTGCAGAGAGAATGGTCGATGGCGTGCTCGTCGAGTGTGAAGACATGAAAAGCAGGAGGAGGAATACTGCATTCCAATAATGACACACACGACTGCCTACACCTCACACGATCAATGACTGCGGAGCGCTCCGCTGCTCCCCAGAGCTGCCCGAGGGCTTCCACTGTTGAGGAGAAAGTAAAGAGGTGACAGAGGCCATGAGGAGTGTTGGGATCAGGCCTCACACCTGCCAAACAGCCCACAGATGCTGGGCCGCCCTTTATTGTTTCAGGATCTGCTTTATTTAAACTAAATCTGGACTCTCTGTTAATGCATCCTAATGAGAGATAAGAGTCGGTGTAATTGGAAGCCTCTGGAGTGTCGCGCTGAGGTAAAGTTATCTGTGTGTGTGTATGTGTGTGTGTGTGTGTGATAACAAATTCAGAGAGATTTCCTTACACGATCCAAATTAGTTTCTGCATGAAAAGGGAACAGTGATTGACAGCAGTGGTTTAATGCTCTTGAGGAGAGTTACAGCATTACGTATACATCCAGTTTTAGCCGAATGAGTTGTACAGTAGATATAGAATACGCTGCATTAGCAACTGTTGCTAATTACCGTGGTACGTCAGAGCGTGTGCCATGTTGAAGAGGTCGCATACTAGCAAAATGACAGATGCGGCCTGCAACAAGTGTCATGCCTACTTCAGCATTCTCACCTGGGAAAAGTGTCTCTAGTCTATGGCTCTTTTTCAAAATCTAGTGAACTGCTGTGCTGACTATATCATCCTATCCACCTTTTTCTTCAACGCGGAAGTAAGCCTATGGGTGAGACTTCCGGTTTATTAGCCGCTATAGGTAAATAACGAGGAGAATAACAACGTGCAGTAAACGGTAAAACTGTTTGCACTACAAACCAGTGTGTTCATAATTAAGATAATACATTAAAATAATATAAGACACACCAACTTTCAATATCAAGCAGCAAAACGAACTGTTTTGCTCAGCTAAAAATAGCTGGACGGAGTAGACGCAGATGAGACCGGAAGCCAGACCCATATAATTTACAAATGGCCGCACCCATTTTTACGACAAGAAAAAGGTGGATAGTTGGTGAGTGATTTGGAACGCTCTGTATAGACAGCACTGCACAAATAGCCAAAATCCACACAGGAGACTTAAAGTCACAGATCACCCAAAAATTTAAATAATTTACTCCCCCTCATGTTACTCTTAACCTCTATGACTTGCTTTCTTTTGTGGAGTTGTCTGAACAAAGAATTTCATCTTGCTGACATGTTAAGGCTTTGTGAGTTCCCGGTATGCATTGCAGCATGAATAAAAAATACAGTTACTGTTATAGGATTATTGTTTTGCTGTTTGCTGACTTTATTTAAATTTGTTGTTGTTTTGTCATTATTGATAGTTATTTGTTGTGCTGTGATGTAAAGACCTCAACTTGTTAACATTTGTTGAATGCCAGCATTCTTGATGTTTGTGTGTCCAAATTTGAGGCATAGAGTATGTTCAACCATTTAAATCAAATTTTTTTTGGATATCTTAGTCTTGTAAGATGTTTTACATACAAAGACAATGTTGTCTACATATTAGACTAAGTTATCCATTAAAGTTTTTATAACATTTCCCAGTTTGTCACTTGTAAATAAACATTAAAATGATAATGTGGTGACATTTTACACATTCTTTTTTTTTTCACCCAGGAAACAGAAAAAAGTATTACCTCAACAACAGTAATTGTTGTTTCAGTTGCAAAAATTGCAGTGACAAAAATGTTTCTATTACCAAAATAAGACAATCAGCATTGCTTGAACGAATAAAGTTATGTTGGCTAAACAAGTATCTTTACTGAAAAGAACTATAAAACTATTGTTGAGACAACTCAAAAGTCTTACTGCATCAAGTTGCCTTATTTTTTACATTTTCTCAAGTGTGTTCTCAAAAATGAGCACAAAAACACTATTTATACATTACTCATGGGACGTTTTCCTTATAAAACATTTTATTTGGACATTTGTCTAATATTTTTTTAAATGTTTAAATGTAAAAATTTAAAAACAATTTAAATTGTTTCAGAACGTTCAGAGAACATTCAAAAGTAGCGTTCCCATTATGTTTGCAAAATAATAAAATGAAATGTTCCTTTAACATTCGTATATCCAAAATACAAGTTTTTAAATACATTTTAAAAACTGGACATTTTAAATGTTCAGAGAACTTAACTATAACTTAATGGGAACGTTAGCATAACATTCTTAGAACATATTTTGTCAGCTGGGTCACAGTTGATATTAGAGCATGATGTTAGCATTTTGCTAGCTAATGACATAATATTGTAACAAGCATAAAATTACACACATGTCCACCTATTTCAAACTTTAAACTAAAACATTAGTGCTGCCTTAAATTTAATAATCAACTTGGTTGTACATATCATTTCTTAACTTAAATTAGTTTTAAATAAATTTAGATTAGTAAATTAGTAGTCTCATATAACTTCTAAAAAAAGTTGAAATTGCTCAATGTATTTTGAAGAGTTAAAGTAATATAAAAACATAAGCTGTCATGACTTACTGATCATATATTTTTTTACAGTGTAGCCAACATATATATATATATATATATATTAAATATATATATTAAATATATATTAAAATCAGGTATTTTACATCGATTTACATGAGCTGTGTACAGTGTGTAGTGCAGTTTTTGGGAGAAACAGCATTGTGGGCCCATATAAAGTATGTAACATAGCCTCATAAAAATGTCTTTGGTCTGAAGGATGCTGGCACACTGTTGGCATATGGCTCTCCATGCATTAAAATGACTCAAGTAGAACAGGAAATGCTTCCCTGTCAATCACTTGGAGATTTCTACACTTCCTGTGTCTACTATTGCTGTCCCCAAGGCAAGAAACTGACCATCAACTCACACAATCCGAGTGCAAGTCAAATCAAAACTCTTTTTTGAATAATTCTCAAAGTTTTGCATTTACTCCCCTCCTTCTCTATTAGGAACAGTATTCAATTTGCTTAAAATAATTGATCTTTTAAATTATAATTTAATTTAATTTATATCAAGCAGTTTTTTTATGTTACAGTAGCTTTTGAAAATGTAATTTATGAAATAATTGTATGGAGTAGCTGTTGTTAATCACTGTCAATCTCTAAACGCTGTTGTTATGTTGTAAATATTTGTGGTATGAAAGCTGTGTTCATGTTTTGTTAACCCATGGTAACCTGCATTTCATTTTTGAAAGTCTTTGAAAAGATATCATGAATTTCATTCATTTTTAACTGAATAAATATGTGTATTTGTCATTGGACAGTCCTTCTGCTTTCAGAGAGGTCACAAAAATATTGGCACATATAGATTCCTTGTTGGCTACACTGTGCTGAAAATAAGAAGCCAATAGGCTGCCTTTGTTTTAACATTAGCATTAACATTAGCACTACACACAAATCCTAGGAGACAGGAAGCGACCTGTGGGGCAAAACAGACAGCTGATTGACAGCTCGGAGCATCTAAAAGCAAAGGGGCCCTACCAGCTGTCAGTCAAATTTGGGGGAGAGACAGCAGTGGAGAAATGGCACATTCCACGGCCTGTTTTAATAGGATCACTTCCCAATGCCTGAGGATCTAATATTCAGCCAGCAGAAGCCAAGACACTGTTCACCTGAACAAGCAGCAACAGTACTGTTTGAAGGACAGCAGCAGAGAGAGAATTCACCAGCATGAGCAGACTTGTATTAAAAAAATAAAAATAAAAATCACCACACACATTTATGCACTGTGCTGTGAGCGCTTGTGTTTTTACGAACACAAACGCCATGCTTAACAAGAGAATCATGTGGATTCATTGGTAATGTTTGGAACAGTGCAGCACTATGTATATGCAGTATGTATATTGTGCCCAGTATGCAAATGTTCTGTATGCATAGAATACCCACATGACCTAAGCAGCCAAACTTCCCCAAACTAGCACATACACACCTGAAAGTATGCATGCAAATGTTCACCTCATGGGCACTCGGTTTATAATACCTGGAGAAAAGTATCTGTTAGCATTCCCATTTGTGTCAATATTGATAAAAATGCAAAAAAATTAATAAAATAATAATAAATAAAACAAAAAAAAAAATATATAAATAAATAAATAACAACTAAGCTACTTAACAACAATAAAATAAAATTATATATATATATATATATATATTAAATGATAATAAATATATAAATATTAAAATTAATAAAAAAAAGAAATGTAATTTTTTTAGCATACATAACTGCTTTTGAACTATCAAAGGAGAAAGTGCTTGTTGGTTACCCAGCTTGATAAATAAATTAAAAAATTAAAAAATACATACATACATTTTTTTTCATACACAATTGCTTCTGAACCATCAAAGGAGAAAGTACTTGTCGGTTACTCAGTTTGCTAGCTAGCTAAGTTAATGACTGAATAAATTAATACATAGCATTTTTGTTTGTTTGTTTCTAGGATACACATGCTTCTGCTTCTTAACTATCAAATACTTCTTGTAAGTCATCCAGCTTGCTGTGTGGCTGTTCTGACCAGTTACGGGTCAAATTATTAAAGAAACGGGTTTGCAAATGTGTTCTTCATTTGTGAAAGATCCATAATTGTGTGTAACATTGTGGGTTACCATTGTTCAGTTGTTTAGTCACAGAAGTCTAGTGCCAGCTTGCTAGGTATGTTCAGTATTATTTCTTACTATACCATTAATTTTATGTATTTTTTAAAAATTTGACATCAATCATTTCTTTCACTTAAAATTTGGTGTCTGACATTATAGTAGTTTAGTTTGTCTAGGGCCCAGGGTGTAGCCTTTTGTAATGTCTGATTTAAATGTTCTAGCATTTAACGTGTGTGAAATGAAGCTTTCAAAACTCTGCATCAATTAGAGTAATTGCTTTGCAAAATGATTCACTCTTTTTAAGCACTCGAAGGCTGGCGGTGCCTGCTGGTTACAATGGTGCAAATACAACTAAACCACAGCACAAGCGTTTTACAACCAATTGCAACTTTTTTTTTTTTTTTAATGAAAGTGTAACTTATTATATAACCTACAATAAATAAATACCATTAAATATGAAGGTTCTGTAAAATTTGTGTTGTTTATTAATGTATAGTGCTTGTTTTGTGTGTTATTAGGCAGGGCTTGACAAGATCAATTAGAATCAATAAACATCATTCTCCATTTTCTAGCTATTATACATGTGTGAGTATTAATATTCAATTAATTTAATCAAATCAAATCAAATAAAACTACATTATAAAACTGACCCAAGATCATTAGACACTCATCATGGCCAAAGCCATGTGGCAATGCATCAAATTCTGAAATGTTTTGCAAAAAAATTTGTAACAGTATGACATAACTATAGGCCAAGTTTGACTTGATGAGTTTGATACAACCTCTGAATTACTTATTTAAAAAAAACTAAAGAGTCATGAATGTTTTGAAGCAGTATGTGTAAGGTCATGTGATAAGCTACAATAGCAGGCTAATCAGTTAGTATGCTAAGCTAGAATGCTGAGAGGATTGCTTTCAAAATATAAGCTAATTAAAAAACACAAAGAAAAATAATTTCTATTAATTTAACTCTCTATATTTTAATTTGTACTACACGATTTTAAAAACATTAGGTTTTAATAACATTATGCAATCAGGCACTGAATAGTATACCTATTAAAAGTTACTACGAAAAATGACTTCTTAATATGTTTTAAATTAGTCTACTTTTTACTCGTTGCCCCAGTTAAAAAGCCTAACAATTTTAGAGACAAACACATATAGCTACTTGAGAAGCAACGCTAAGATATTAAGACTTATTTTTTTAGAGCTTGCATCTGCCAGTACAGTAAGACAAAATGCACTCATATTTCAGAGACATGATATATGAACCTTTTGTGGTGTTAATATCTAATGCAGTTTTGCTTCTCATGTCAATCTGTCTTGTTTCAGAGATTTTTTAAATTGGAAAACAAGACAAAAATGTTTGATTAGTACTTAATCGGTATATGATTTTTTTTGCAGTGCACTTTGATGTCCTACGTGGTCATGATATATTCACACACACACACACATAGGTTTGTTTTTATGGTTTATGGGGACTCTCCATAGGCGTACTGGTTTTTGTACTGTACAAACTGTACTGTACAAACTGTACTGTACAAAAAATGTTTAAGTACAACATGACAACATATTGGATTATTTCTACATTAGGTTCTATATTAAGACCCTTGTACACCATATTAACTTCAGTAACCTAAGAAAAATAGTCCACTGAGAAAGAACATTGCTCGCTTCATCTTAAAAGAAAACTTTTGCTCGACAAAGTAATCAAACTACTGTTTTAACTACCAGTACTGCTGCTTCATCAAGCATAACCCAAGAGAAACCAAACTCGCTCCTCTGGATTTCTTGATCACACCCCTTTGCCTTCATGGGTTTCACCTTCAGTCTTTAATTTTTTCTCTAAACATTAAATATCCCTTTTTCCCACTGTTACACTGAGTTATTACAACACCTCTGGGAGAGCTCTCTGCATGTTTTAATATAAACACTTTCGCAGCTGGAAAGAAGAGAAAGGGGTCAAAGGAAAAAACCTGGATGAAAAGACAACATCCACAGAAGAACGCCAATCCACCCCCATTCCAAAGCAAAAGGAGATTCAGGGTGGAATGGTTAAAGCCGGGTCCGGTGGGAGACCCGTGGTGAGAATGGCAGTAAATGCAACACAAGGTTCCTGCGGTGGAGGCCCAGCAGAGCTAATGGTCGAAACAGGCTGGCAAGATTCACAGCGGTGATCCCGACAAGAGTCGTCCCTTCTGAGGCAACCCAACCCGGGTGTTCTTCTCAAGCTTAGCTTTCATGTTCCCTCTAGACCCCTCAATAATTTTGAACAAAAGACCTCTCTTGAGGTATTATAAAAGCAAGAAAGCTCATTCCCAGATCACAAATGTGGTTAAGGGTGATTGAATATGGCGTGTTCCAGTGAGTTATAAGTATTTCTTTCCGACTGCTGTGTTCCCTGTGAAACTAATCGTGAAAAGGGTAAGTGAGTTTCTGACTGCTTACCAGGTTGCTTGCTTGAAGAACTGGGTCAAACGGTGCAAAGTTCTAAAGCGTCATCTCTGTATTCCAAAGAATGCAACTGACCTTGCTTTCAAAGCCGAGGACAGATGTGTGAAGAAAATTTGGCTCAAAAGCAAGACCGGATGAATTGAGAGACTTTGAAACGTGGAGACCTCCAACTCAGAACATCATATGAGAATGAAGTCATGGTGCCCTGTCAGGTTTTACTCAAAATAAGCCACTTAGACGACCACAAGAGTTGGTCTGATTTACTCTTACAGTTCCTGCTACATGGATTTAAGCGACATCTTTTATACGAGTCTTTGTGTTGAAGACAGAACTTTTTAGGTGATTTTAAAAGCAATTCCAGTGGATCATACATGCCAAAAAAGAATTATTCATGGAGTAGTAAGCTGTTGAATACAGTTCAAATCATAAATTTTTATGAACACTTATCTGAATCCCACACAAATAGATTATTTCTAATGGGAACCACATATGGATCAACCAAGGCAAGATGTCTTCTTCATCTCAGCCCAAAACTTTAATTTAACCAATCAATTATTCTCAACAATCCGGCTTGGGATATTTGGACACTCCACATGGGGTCTGGCTTGGTTGTCCAGTCTCAACAAAAACAGGGCTGTGTGGGGTAAGAAATTAGGCCCAAAGGCAATGGCTTCACTCAGCACCTGGGCACCACAGGCGCGCCGGCCCACGCAGTGTTGGCCGATCAAAGTGCAGCAGTCACTGGAGACGTAATGAAAATAAATAAATGTCGCCCTCAATGAATGGGTGTGGGGGGAAGAGTGGAGGTGTTTGGGTAGAGCTGAATTAAGGGGCCTGGGTGGAGTTGGTGTGGGGCGTAAGCACAAGACAATCTTTTTCCCGGCAGTTTGGAGCTACTGTGACGTGTTGTGGAACGCGATAGCATGCAGGAATGTGCCACAGTGCTTTGCGGTCAGGACTCAGGGGTGTGGGGAGTGCAGCCCTGGGGACACTCATGCTCAGACGGCCAGACGCAGGGTCAAGGCTGGGTTACTGACCCAGACACGATCGGGAACCGGATGGAGATGTCCAAAGAAACAGAATTTCTCTTACTGAATTTAATATA
>NW_015505514.1:1101255-1121047 GCF_001515645.1 Sinocyclocheilus grahami | reverse complement strand
TATATATATATATATATATATATATATATAAATCTGTTAAATTATTTATTTTAGTTATTTTTTAATGTTTTAATTGAAAAGTTCAGGTTAATTTTGGTGTAAAATGTACAGAATGAAAACTAGATATGAATGTTTTGCTAAATATTACATTTAACATTTATTATTGTTACATTACATTGTTATTATTGCATTATTAGTGTTTCCAAAGATTAACTTTGGGTGAGTTTTAGATGATAATAAAGGTAATTTAAATGTTATAGGATATATGTCGGTGCAAAGTTATTTCCTTTCGTTATAAACCCTTAAAGGATGATTTAGACCATTTTAAAGCTTATAATCATACAACTTTGTTTTTGCTTTTAAATTCTGTAGAATGTTTTGCCTCATAGGGTGTCTGTAAATGTGATTTTTGTATGTTTTTGCAAACTCAAAATGAATCAAAAGGATTTTCTGTAACAGTCTGTCTATGCTGTCCATAGAGCATAACTTGTTTTGAACCCAGAACATTCCTTTAATATAACTTATTAAATAATAGTTTTTGGGGGGTTGATGATGTTTTGAAAGAAACTGTTGAAAAGTTTACAAGAAATCATTTAAGGATTTCATTATGTTAGACGTGTTCATTTAAGTGTCAAAACATCTGAGAAAGATGGGAAACAAAATGTTTGATGATGCAATTATTTTAATTACTTTCAGAGCAGCAATTTACAGCCAAGTAAGTGACTTGCATATCCTGCCAACAACACTGTTTACAAAGTACATAACAGTCATATTCAAATGAAGTCTCAAAGACAGTCTGTGATTAGTGGGCCATGTTCAGTTCACATTAGATTTATGATTGCATACGCTCTGTATTGTGAGATAAAGACATTACGAATTAATCATTCACAGATGTGTGCCTCATAATCTGCTGAGAAACACTGAAATAGTATTCATCAGTTGCAGAGGTGTCTCAAACACACACAAAAGAAGAGACTCTCTGAAAGTGTTAATGGTGTTTATTGACAGATATTCTGAATGCAAGCAGATAAGTGTCTTAGCTTATAACCTTTTTTTTATATTTTGATTCTCTTGGTAAGTGCAGGGGAAGAACGGACCACTGAGAAGAAGACAGAAGATGAATACAGTCCGAAGAAGGCAAGATCCACAGGTGAGTAGTCGGGTAGGCAACGCACATAAGTCCTTGATGAGACCAGACAGCCAGTGTTTGGGACGTGCAGGTATTTATGGGTAGTCTTGATGAGGTACAGCAGGTGTTTTGGATTATAAATTGGGTGACTGAGATAGAATAGGTAGAGTGATGAGATCTGGTGCTGAAGATGTAACTGACTCCGTAACAAGATGTATGATTCTCTCTGTATTAAAATCTCATTTTCTGTCTTCTAAACCAATGCAGTCAGCCACCAAATCAGACATTTTCATTATAAAGCTATTTAATAAATATTTTTATTACAAATAATTGAATTTGTATTGTAAAATATTATTACAATTTTTAAATAATTTTATTTATATTTTAAAATAATATATAAAAAATTTAATTTTCCCTTTATGATCCTATAGAAAACAATTATTCTAATATGCTGATTTGCTGTTTGAGAAACATTTATTATTATTATCAATGCTGAAAACAGTGGTGCTGCTGAATATTTTTGTGAAAACAGTGAGACATTTTTTCGAGATTCTTTGGTGAATAGAAACATCAAAACAACAGTGTTTATTTGAAACAGAAATGTTCTAACATTATAAATGTCTTCTTCACTGTTGATCAATTTAATCCATCATTGCTGAATAAAAGTATTAATTAAATGAATCCTTATGATCAATGTCACAAATGTGATTAAAGACCCAAGTACAGTAGCAGAGAGAAATATTTCTTTATAACATATCATAGTGTTTTCTTTCTTTCATTCTGCTTCACATTTTCATACTGTATGGTCTTAAAAATGACAAAGAACCTTTCAGTGAACAGTTCCCTGAACTCTTAAAAATAAAGGTTTCAAAACAGTGTTTTTGCAGCGATGCCATAAGAACAACCATTTTTGGTTCCTCACATATCCTTAAAAGAACCATTTATACTTTTAAGAACTGTTCACTGAAAGGTTCTTTGGGGAAACAAAAGTGTTCTGTATGGCATGTGAAACCCTTTTTGGAACCTTTATTTTTAAGTGTATAATTTATTCTATATAGATTTTCCCCTAATTTTCAGTGTCTTTTGTACCCCATTGTTTTTCACAAAAACTCATAAAAACTTTTAATATTCAGTTACATAAGCCATGAACAGCAACAATCCAACACAACACATGTTTAATATGATATAAACCTCCAACCTTATACCCAAACAAAATAGCTTGGAAAATAAAAATATACAAAACCAGACCTTCCTAGCAACCGCTGCAATGCCAAAATGAAAACCCCAACAACAAATGTGCCCATATAAATATTAATCCCCTGTTAAATATTAATTTTGTAGTGAAATTTGCATTTTTCTTTGATCATATTTGCTTGACTTTCCTTTCTGGTATCTGAGCCTCTTGCCTTGAGCTGCTAAAGGTAATGAAAAATGTATGTGGCGAGTCTCTCTGCAGCAGCCTGGCCCCCTGCCCTTCTTTACTGGAGGATGACAGGGCTACAACACAAACCTGGACTGCTGCTTCATCAGCACCGCCAGGGCCATTTCTAGCCATTTTAATGCCCAAGGAGAAATCCCTATTGGCACCCCCCATCCCACTCCCAAACAAGATAATTTAAGCTTATACAAAATAACATAAAACTGATGATGTAAACAGTCAAATCTTAAAGAGCAACATTGATACACTTTTTACACAATTGCCAACAAAGGGTATATAACAAAGTATTGAGATGAAATTTTGTTATTGACCAAATACTTATTTTCCACCATAATTTGCAAATAAATTATTTAAAAATCCTACAATGTGATTTTCTGGATTTTTTTTTCTCATTTCATCTCTCATAGTTGAGGTATACCTATGATGAAAATTACAGGCCTCTCTCATATTTTTAAGTGGGAGAACTTGCACAATTGGTGGCTGACTAAATACTTTTTTTCCCCACTGTATATATATACCAGTGGTGTTCTGAAATGCAAAGTCGTGATTTAAAAATATATATATATATCAAATGTAAATGTCCCAGTCACAGAACAAGAAAAAAACTATTCTATTTAATATTTTTACATTAACAATGTAAACAATATTCTATTTATTAAAGCCAAGTATTTATCTCATCAAGCATTTTACATTTATTCCAAAATAACTCAAGGCAGTAACAATTTAAACAATATTTTATTTGTGAACTTATGTTCAGCTGTTCTTTGTAATAGTTAAATTTTTCGGATCATCAGTCATCAAAGCTCGGTAAATATTGGTCACAGATTTACTTTCAATTTCACCAAGCTGATTACTCATTAAAACTCCCACAAAGAGAGTTTTTTGGCTAACTCAGAGGTTCTTTTATTATTATTTTTTCTCATCTCTTACTTGTATACTCTTACTCAATAACCAATAATTTGTATTTTATTTAAATATTTTATGATTTATTTATATATGTAATATATATATATATATTTATAATTTATTACCAGGAGATGACTTGGAAAAACACATAAACCATATATTGTCACAATCGTGTTTATTGTCTTCACGTTTCATCTGTCAAACATTTCTGGTTTTTATTCGATAAATAATCAAATTTCAGGTCATGCAAAGACTATCTTGTCTCTTTGCATATAAATTTAGATTTATTCACGCTTGCGCTTGAAAACATTTATGTGAACACACTTGCCTGAAAAATGTGTGGTGGATGAATTTACGTTTTATTAAAAGTGTGTGGGGTGGGACACTTACCCCGCTTAGCCTATTCTACAACCATTCTCCCACAGATCATGTTTTCATGCCATTTTAAGTCTTATTTTGATGTAACAAAGTGGTTATATCTAAGTGTATGAGTTATTTACTTACTTTTTTAAATTAGTCTTCCCATTAACACCATCATACTGTTCATTCAGACTAATTCATGAGCGTACCCATACATACATCTGCAAGATGTCTGTTAAAGATCGCTTCATCTGGAAAGAATCTGCTGTGTCCAAACATCTGATAGACGTCTTTAGGATGTCATTTTTACATACATTCTAAATCATCTTAAATACATCTTCTAAACGTCTATTTGGCATCTGATAGGAAACGTCCTATAGACGTATTGCAGATGAGCAAACACTCTTGCCGATGTAAATGCAGACGTCAAATAGACGTCTCTGAGATGTACGTGTGATATCAGGGAAGAGGCGGAATTTATCGCATGAACCAATCACAGCCGAACATAACCAGTCATATGTGTGTGGGGTGGGACACTTACCCCGCTTAGCCTATTCTACAACCATTCTCCCACAGATCATGTTTTCATGCCATTTTAAGTCTTATTTTGATGTAACAAAGTGGTTATATCTAAGTGTATGAGTTATTTACTTACTTTTTTAAATTAGTCTTCCCATTAACACCATCATACTGTTCATTCAGACTAATTCATGAGCGTACCCATACATACATCTGCAAGATGTCTGTTAAAGATCGCTTCATCTGGAAAGAATCTGCTGTGTCCAAACATCTGATAGACGTCTTTAGGATGTCATTTTTACATACATTCTAAATCATCTTAAATACATCTTCTAAACGTCTATTTGGCATCTGATAGGAAACGTCCTATAGACGTATTGCAGATGAGCAAACACTCTTGCCGATGTAAATGCAGACGTCAAATAGACGTCTCTGAGATGTACGTGTGATATCAGGGAAGAGGCGGAATTTATCGCATGAACCAATCACAGCCGAACATAACCAGTCATATCCAATCATATTGCGATGGAGGCATTGCCTCCTCTCACGTGACTTTTCCCCGTTCATTCTTAATTACCCCCCACCAAACTCACAGCACACTTTAGTGGGTCTGTTAAAACTCAATGGGCTCAGGGGAGACGAGAGAGACTCCCGCTGTAACTTTACCTGCTGGTGTCGCTGTTGGACAATGTTTCTTTAGAAAAACCAATGATTTATAACGAGTGATTTGTCATAGTAATGACACTATAATGTGTGGAGATTCAGCGCATGTGAGTTCCACAAATCTGAATGCATTATTTGTAAATTGACTGTTAAAATATAAATGTTGCACCATTTATAATCTGTAATACCATTGTGTAGCCACTAGATGCCTGTATAGCCCTATATAAAATATATATAAACAGTTTTGTGCAATCCCTAGTTGCTAAGGAATTGTCATCATACATAAATAAATTTGAGTACATTTGGATTTAGATACATGTTTAGATATTATCAATGGCTACTTTTTGTCTTTATCTGTTTTTGTTTGGTTGTTGTTGTTGTTTGAACGTTGATTTAACGGGATCCTCAAATCTGGTCCACAAGATCCACTTTCCTGCAGAGTTTAGCTCAAACCCTAATCAAACACACCTGAGCAGGCTAATCAATGCCTTCAGGATCATTAGAAAATCACCAGTAGGTAAGTTTGATCAGGGTTGGAGCTAAACTTTAAAGCTTTTAAGCAAGGTTTGAGGAACCCTGATTTAAAGTGTCAGTTTTTGCATTATTATTTCAGTCAAACCTATAAAGCCCTTTGTTACTACATATAAAAGCTTGATCAGTCACATAAAAGTAATCAGAATGCAGCTATTTATTCCCCTTGTTACTCACTGGAGCATGAATTTCCCCTTTAAATAATGTGACGCTCTTCCCTCTGTGTATGACGCTGCTTCCATTAAGCGCTGTTTGAAGTGAATTAATTGATTTGGCATTTCTACACTTCTGTAAGGATGTGTTCAATTTGACAATGCAGTTTAATAAAGGATGTATTGATATTGTGAATTAGCTAATTTTACTATACCATTATATTTTTTAATTGGCCGTTAAAGTTTTATATGTCAATATCAGTGGCGGCTCCTCGGTGGAGGCAGGGGAGGCACAGCTTCCCCAAACTTTTGAGGTGAAAATGGGAGAAGGACGATAATTCATTTAAATTCATGTCTCAGAATGTGTATTTTTTGTTTGTAATTTCACAGCTGTAATACCATAACATGTTACTGAAGTTGGAAAGCGCCGCTTTTCTATCGCAAATGTGCCGAATCTGCTGATGTAATTACAACTGCTAATAATAGAGAAAGGGAGGGGGAGGCAGCTGAGCTCTCGTGCCTCCGTTGGTAAACAAAATTAGCCAATCAGCATCGAGTGTTCACTTTCAGCGCTGAGGAGTGTTGAGAAAAGAACCCTTGTAGAGGAGGCTAGCCTCCCTTCTGATATCAACCAATCATCATAGAGACGTAAATTACGTGATATTAGTTTGACCGTCTCCCGCTGAGCAGATAATGTACCAAGTACTTATGAGTAGCGATATTGAATATTTGATGCCAAGTCGGCTCTTTTAACACAGACTTTTAAGAAGGGATGGATGTTTGCTTCAAGTGATAGGCCAGGTAAGTGAAATTATATTATCTTGCTGTATGTGGGGTTTTTTCTTTTTTTTCTTTTTTTTTACATTTTCTCACTAAAAGCAACCAAAAAGCCATTTTAAAGTGGTTAAGCAAATAATAATAATAATAATAATAATCGGCAGGGATCCCCAGACCAATACAATTACTGCATTGGTGGAAAACCTCTCAGGTTACTTATGTAACCATGGTTCCCTGAGTAGGGAACAAGACACTGCGTCCTTTAGGGGTCGCTATGGGGAACACCTCGTCGTAACCCGTGTCTGAAGCATAAATTGAAAAAACACCAACTCGTTGGCCGTCGACAGCCATGACGTCACAACCGGTGTGACTATAGTATAAATAGGTGCCGGGAGCTACACATAATTCACTTCTTCATCTGAAGCTTGCGTCCGCAGCATGGTAAGAAACCTAGAGGACGCAGTGTCTCATTCCCTACTCAGGGAACCATGGTTACATAAGTAACCTGAGACATTCCCTTTCATGGGAACTTCGAACTGCGTCCTCTAGCGGTCGCTATGGGGAACGGTATACCCACACCACCATGCTGAGGGGAGTGCAAGCCAGAACCATGGCGAGCACTAAGTACCAACTCTACCATATTGCTATGGGAGTCGCCCTTGGGACGTTAGACGGCTGTCAGTGACGTTATTCCCTACGGCCAAAGGCCTAGGCTACATACCCCAAAATACTTACCGTGGCGCGATCCATAATTTCCAAAAGCTCATCATACGCAGGGCAGGAGGATTGGGAAGGCTCAGCCTCAGCTTTTTTGCACTCCTCAGCTATTTCCTGTTTTTGCTGTGCTGATCCCAGCAGAGCAATGACCCGTGAATCAGACAATGTTAATGAAATAACATCATCCTCCAGCGGCTCACTCTTGTACACAGCCGACGATCATGAAAGGAAAACCCTCCTTCAAACTCATCGGCCAGATCCACCTGCGATCCCCATGAGCTCATTCCCTTCCGTGCCTCAGCAGCGGTGGGTCCTGGATCGCGGGAAGCAGATGGCTGCCCCTCTTTCCTCGAAAAGAGAGACAAACGAGAGCGGAGCTTTTTTTCCTTGGAAAAAACGCTCGCAGTGCATGCCGATTGCCCCCTCGGAGACATCGCGTGCGTGCTCTTTGCCCAAACAAAACAACGCATAGATTGTGTGTGTCATCAGATGTTAAACAACGTCAACATGGATGCACACATCCTTAAATGCTTTGCTAGTGCTCGCCATAATGAGATAAATAGAGATCGCTCTTACCACAGAAATGCACGCTTCAAACAAAACAGTCAATGAAGACGAAGAAGAGAATGATGTGTAGCTCCCGGCGCCTATTTATACTATAGTCGCACTGGTAGTGACGTCATGGCTGTCGCCGGACAGCGAGTTGGTGTTTTTTCAATTTATGTTTCAGACACGGGTCACTACGAGGCGTTCCCCATAGCGACCCCTAGAGGACGCAGTTCGAAGTTCCCATGAAAGGGAAACGCACATACTGCCCTAACAAAATATTGATTTTGTGCACTTTTTAATTGTACCCATATTTTAATTTGCCCTTTGAACTTTATTGCATGGCAAAAAAAAAAATAAATAAATAAATAAATAAATAATATATATATATATATATATGATGTTACAATTTATATTATATTTCAGGGTGGCCGTGCCACTCTCTATATCACAACTCTGCTAAAATGTTTATTGGCGCCCCCTCCTGCTGGTCATGCTGTTTTGACTATGCCTAGAAATGGGCCTGACACCGCTGACGTGCGGCTAGGGTGGCGAACTCAGCATTTTCTCCTTAAGCCCCGTGTGGGTCTGTAGGTGTGTTGGCGAATGCACTTATATGTGTAGTGAGCGGTGCGGTATAGAGCTGTCTCTACGAGCTTTCCTGTCCTGTCAGGATTAACTGGAGATCTGCTCAGCGCTGAGCTGTTACGATTGAGACCCAGAATACTGGAGTAATTTCTCCCTCTGGACTCACGTTCTGTGCCACAAACCTGTCAAACCAGCAAAACCCATTCTCCAGTCATCTGACTATAAAAATGAACAAACCAGCGACTAGGGAATGCTTATTTTGTTCTGGATAATGTGCTTGTCTGTCAGTCAGTAGAATAATTTTTTCTCCCTCTTTGTTTTTCCTGTGTCAACTCAGATGGCCAACCAAGACTAAGATTTACTCATAATTTAAAGCAGTTTAACTACTGTCATGCTACCCTTTTGAGAAAGCAGTTAGCCACACGCGCTACTAATAAAAAGTAAAGTCATGTCACCTTTATTTCTGTAACACTTATACAATATAGAATGTGTCCAAGTAGCTTCACAGTGATAAACAGGAAAATAGCAGAATCAATTATGGAAAATTCAACAATGGAGCCAGTTCAGATTTTGCTGTAAAACAGCTCTAAAAGACAATGGTATCATTATTTAGCTCAAGTCAGTTCAGTGTTGTTTTCTTCAGAGATGCAGGACTGCATGATAAATCATATTTTAATCGTGATCACGATTTATGCTTCTCTCGATTTTTTAAGCATAATCGTCTGCAATATTTTTGCCCGCTGGTTATTTATCCTGAAAAGTCTCACTTTAATTTGCCATTTGCTTTATCTTGCATTGATAACAACCCTCCACGAGCTTTCATTGTTGCAGTTGCCAGATGTCAAGAATTTAAATCCTCCAATCAGAGCTTTTTTCTTAAATCGATAGATTTTCTGCCCAGTGGTTTACTTAATATCCCCAACCTGGCAACCAAGTGCACACTCTCTCTACATTACAGAAATAAAGAAAAAACCAACGCTGATGAGCTGAAAACACCGGCAAACATGTAAATTGGAGTTTAGTGATCTTTGAGATATTGAGATTGAGATCTCTTTTGAGATATTCAGCTCAAATAAAAGTAACTCAGCTAGTCTGTTTTCTTTCACACAGCTTATTGTGGACTTGCAATGTCTTAGTTGGCCTATAGTGGCTCTGCAATGTTATATCTGAAGAATACACCATATTGTAATAAATATACACCATATTGTAATAAATATACACCATATAAGCAGTTCTACAAAGGGCAGAAATGTCATTCATTAAACAGCTCAAGTCAGTTTAGTGATGATTGAATTCAAATGTTGCAAGATGTCTTGGTGTCAAATACAGGACATATTCAGAGGTCATGTGGAGTCTTGACGTATCAAAGCTGTTTTGGGAGCACAAGGTGGACCTACACGACAATGACCAAGTACACATTGCAGGTCATTTCGGTTGTCACTTCACCTTTTAGTGCTTAATCCTGTTCTGTACACACACAGTTCAGTTATTTACAGAAGTGACAACCGTACTACCGAATTGAAAAATTTTACTCAGTATGTACGGAACAGAACAGGACAACTAGTTGTTAAAGATGTGTTTAAATGTGTATCAGAGTTGTGTCTTTTCTGTATGTGCAGTGCAAGAAATCACAGGGTATGTTTTGGCTCATTAGTGTTGTCAGATTTTACTAGAAAGAAAAAAACAACAAATAAGAACAAGTCCACAACAAACTCAAATCCAAACAGGTTATCTTGGAAATAAACGAGATATCAAAATATAGCGACCTGCACTGCCTGTGTTATTAACTCCATAAACTGGATTGCTTTATGAGCCGAGCACAAACAACAAGCCCAAAGACACTTAATAGGCTAAGTGTTGCTTATAATAAATGGACCTGGCAACCCTTTAAGAGCGCGCTCTGCGAAGTAGCTATCAAAACATAAACAAAACACAACAGCTCTGTTGACAGTGGTTTAGTTAAAATCACTGAACATAATGAGCCTTTGGTTACTGTAATATTGCTTTGGTTAAAAATATAACGGACAGCCATGGTGTCAATCATCGCAGTTTCAAGACTGAGTTCTGTTCCATTCACACACCAACCGATTATTTAGGGGATTCACTCCCATACTTAAATGCGGTTTCACTCCTTAAACTTTACAGTGTGTACATGGTCAAAGTTGTGGCTGGTCAGTGTGTAATACTGAGGAGTTTGCATATGCATCTCTAACCAGGACCAGCAATTTGTTGCACTACAACAGCTTCATTACAATCTTCTTCACATTCGCTGTGTGGCCTTCCGGACAACATTAAGACTGTGACTGACAGGCCCGTTTCTCTGTGCTGTAAACCTCAATCACTCTAAGAGTGTTCAAAGACACAAGACTCTCGCTCAGAGAGAGAGGGAGGTGTTTGAATTTGATTTCCTTTGCCACCCCTGAACCCACACTAAAGCTGCACTAGCATTCATCTCTCAGTCAGAG
The DNA here is from genome assembly GCF_001515645.1 of Sinocyclocheilus grahami. NCBI lineage: Eukaryota > Metazoa > Chordata > Actinopteri > Cypriniformes > Cyprinidae > Sinocyclocheilus > Sinocyclocheilus grahami. Next base: position 1,110,256 of record NW_015505514.1, on the reverse strand, counting down.
AGGATTACGATGTCCCGCTGCTGCGCTCTCCTCCCAACATAAATTGGATATTTAGCATTTAACGTCAAGGTTAAACGACCTCGTCTTCCGAGACGTGCTGTCTCAGAAGTGGGATACCTCATTGATTTGAGCCCTTTTACTGCATTTCTAAGAACACTTTATCTGTGCATGTTTAGCATCAGATATGATCCATGAGCTCCATTTTAAAGATGTGGCAATTTGTAAAGTCTGTGCCGCTGAAACGATAGACTGCTGATAAGATCACATTTAAACTGTTAGAGAAAAGAAGCATGCCTGATACATTGACAAGCAAGAATCGTCAGGAAGAAATTAAAAGAAAAAAAATGACACATTCTTTTTGTAATCTAATCCTGTAATTTTGTCCGTTAACCAGTCAGCCTTTTCATGTATTAATCACTCCTGTACTTGTGATCTTCAGTTGAGTTATGTTTCAGTGGCCAGGTATCTTTCTTTTTTCCATATTTTTTCTTATTTATAAATGTATATTATAGTTAATTTTTTATTTCCTCATGTACTGACTGAATTCACAGAATATGTGAGCCATTCTCACGAACTGTCACATTTGTAGAAACAGAATTATTTTTTTTCTTTCATTTTTTAAAAATGTTTTTATTACAATTTTTAAAAATAGCCCCCCCCATGCATGTGAGTGCATACCTGCAAATATAATTTCCCACACCACACTATTTATGAGATGACGACAACTAAACAACGGCATAATTTTCTCTTAAAATTAAGTATATGCGCAAACATAAACAAACAATGAAATAAACTATAAAAATTTATAGAATATAATAAAATTAAATTAATATTTTTTTAACACAATATATATTTATTAAAAATGTAATCATGATACATTGGGAAATGTACAGTAACTGTTTTCCATATATATATATATATATATATATATATATATATATATATTCCAATATATAGGCTATTTTTTTATTTAAATATTTACATTTTGCCGACACTGATAAGCCGATAATCATTTCATGTTATAGCTGATTACTGATTAATGGTAAATTTTGCAAATATACACTACTTTATAAAAAAATTAAAAAATTAAAAAATCATAAGCTGACACAAGCACAGAGAAACTCACTCCACTTTTAACAGAAAGCACTCTTCACATGCTCTTAAAGGTTTAAATCTATGGCATGATCGATTTCCCTTTAAATGACTGGTAATCTAAATATTAAAATATGTGGAAACAATTAAATATCCAATTTATCAAATAATATGACTGAGGGGAGTATCAGTAGTAAGTCAGGGTACGCACACATTTATTTGAGAATGACCCATATTTACAATATTAAATGATTCTCACATCAGTTATAGAGCAATAATCACATTGTTCCTTCTGACTTAAGCTTCATTAGATATGCAAGAAAATGATTTATGTGCATATAACAGACAAATTATTTAATTGGTTATAATACTGATGCATGCAGGGACAAGGACAATTTGATTGAAATTGACCTAATGTATGTGTGAAATTGACCTAGAGTGTGTGAAGTTGTGTTCATGGACTGTGTGTGTGTGTGTGTGTGTGTGTGTGTATAGAGGAAACCAGACTCACTCTTTAAAGAACACTATAAACGGCAGTTGTTGTTCCTCTGGCACACGCTGATATTTCATTCTGACATTCAAACTCTAAAAGTATTTTTTCTGTGCCTAAAAAACTGAATAATTTTGAATGCTGAATAAAAGCACAAAGAATGTATCTCAAAACTCCCTAGATGGTGTTGAATGCACGTCAAAGTGTAATTGACCTTTTCATCTTCCCCTGTTGAGCAGGAATAATAACGAGGGAAGACAGGTCTGAGGACTAATTGGTGTGTGTGTGTGTGTGTGTGTGTGTGTGTGTGTGTGTATAGAGGAAACCAGACTCACTCTTTAAAGAACACTATAAACGGCGGTTGTTGTTCCTCTGGCACACGCTGATATTTCATTCTGACATTCAAACTCTAAAAGTATTTTTTCTGTGCCTAAAAAACTGAATAATTTTGAATGCTGAATAAAAGCACAAAGAATGTATCTCAAAACTCCCTAGATGGTGTTGAATGCACGTCAAAGTGTAATTGACCTTTTCATCTTCCCCTGTTGAGCAGGAATAATAACGAGGGAAGACAGGTCTGAGGACTAATTGGTTTTCTTTAAAGTCCGGGCTTGTCCTTGCTTAGAGCGAATCTGTACAGCTGTGGATCATTATTGCAGTGCAGGGTTCGACTCTAGTATTTAAAACACAGCGTCGTTCTACTGGAAGGATGGGTACCCTTGTTTCGCCCTCTAAAAGGTGTAAGTATGGAAGCCCTCAGAGACCATGCATTATTACCATTTTTGTTTGGTTTTCTCAAGCTAATAACTTAGATCTTGACATAACAAAAGTTGCTTTCTCAATATCTAGATCTTGACATTTAAGGTTTTCAAAAGACCTCAATGTAACAAAACTATTTTTTTTCCATTATCGCAATTTTAAGCATTGTGTTGTCCTGTACGAAAGTAGTTTTGTAGTGTTAGTTCAGCTGTGCTTTTGAAATTCTGTTCAACAAAGTATTCTAAAAATAAAAACGTATCTAGATTTCCTCAAAAATATTAAGCAGCATAACGGTTTTTAACATTTATAATAAGAAGAAACGTTTCTTGAGCACCAAATCTAATCATATTAGAATGATTTCTGAAGGATCATGTGACACTGAAGACTGGAGTAATGATACTGAAAATTCAGCTTTGCTCACAGAGATAAAATTTAAAGGGTTAGTTCACCCAAAAATGAAAATTAGCCCATAAATTACCCACCCTCAAGGCATCCTAGGTGTATATGACTTTCTTCTTTCAGACGAATCCAGTCGGAGTTATATTAAAAATTATCTTTGATCTTTCAAGCTGTTTAATGGCAGTCAGTGGGTTTTGCAGTGCATCAGTCCAAAAGAAGTGAAATAAAAAGTGCCCATCCATAATAAAAAGTTCCTCACACGGCTCCGGGGGGTGAACAAAGTCCTCCTGTAGCGAATTGATGTGTTTTTGTAAGAAAAATAACCATATTTAAAATGTAATAATCACTTTAATCTAGCTTGCGCCAACAGTTGTACACGGAAGCAGTTCCGGGCTGATGACAAATGAGGTTGGCGTTGCGCAATTTTTAATATACCTCCGACTGAATTCGTCTGAAAGAAGAAAGTCATATGGGCTAATTTAAATTTTTGTGTGAACTAACCCTTTAACGTTTTAAAATATATTAAAATAAATTATTTCAAACAGAGTATATAGAGTTATTTCAAATTGTAAATATATTTCACAATATTACTTTTTACTGCATTTTTAATAAAATAAATACAGCCTAGCTGAGCATAAGATACTTTTTTCAAATTAATCTTACCAATCCAAACTTTTGAACCATAGTGTATATATTTATATATTTAAATGTAATTTTAATTGTAGTCACTTTTGTAACAGAATGTTACCCCACATGTAAAATAATATTTATTTATATATATTTGTTATTATTATTAATATTCTCATATTTATTTATTTAACATTCTGTTAAAAAGTGGTTTGAAATAACAGTAACATTTTTTGTTATTTGATATGGGCCATTTCCAGAAAATGGTGACTTTTCTGCATATTTTCCCGATTTTTATTATTATTATTATTTAATTAATCATTAAAAATAATAACTATTCAAAAGTTTTAATGGTTGAAGATTTTAAAGTCGCAAAACTGCTATTAATGCCTTTTAATGCAAATGTCATATTCTCACAACACACTATTTACAGTTCAAGTGTAACTGATCCATAGATCCAGTCAGCGTCCATATCTATAACCTGAAATATAAATCGAATATGAACCCAAACATAATGCTCGTTTTCAAAATCATTTAGTGCCACTAGTGGCACAGAATGGACACACTTTTAAGCATTATTACTCGTACATAAGAGCCTGAACCCATTCCAGTCAAATCAAAGTGTATGATGAACTCATCAGCGGTAACTACGCTGTGATTGGTTCAGAGGGCCGCAGATAAGACTCAAGCTCATGTGCTTCTGGACAGAGTTTTGCTGCTAATCCTGAATCATTTCTGCACCAGGTCCTTTTTATTCCATAATCCTCCAACCATACATCTGTTTAAACCTTCTCTCAAAGACGCATACTGCACACACACAAATAGGTCTTTACAGAAATAGAACACTTTTGTGCTCGACTCAGAGATTGCCCTTCACAGAGGTTTCCTATCACCTCCGCTCTTCAATGTCTCTTTACATTCAGTTCATCTCTACATCACCCCGAGGCAGCCACGAGCAGGAGGGAGTGTTTATCTCCAGAGCTTTGCATCCGTCTGTGAAACATGATGGGCATAAATGACTTCCACTGATGACCACCTGCCCCCTTTTGTTTGTGGGACGGGGCTTTTGGGGATTTCAGTTCCGCTCACCTGATCACCTGCGCAGAAGGCGTGTGTGAGGGCATCGTCCCTTCACACCCTTTCAGAATTCACAATCTGTGCTGTGAGTTCTTCTTTGGCTTCTTGAAGTGACAGAAGATCCAGTACGTTTTTGAGGAGACGACTGCAAGTAATAAAAAAGAAAGGCAGATAGTTTTTCTTTCTGGCCCGGGCCTCTCTCTTCTCTAGCTGGCTCTCATCTTCTCTCATCCTTCTGTCTTCAATCTTCCTTCATTGTGGTGTACTTGTCACCACTTCAAACGGTTAATCTGCGGGTACTTTAGTTCAGCGCTTCACAATTGGTTTTGCTTATGACACAAATATGTTACATTGGACATCAAGTGACCCAACAGTACTGAACTTGTTTGTAGCAGAAGAGTAAACAAAATGTTAAATAGATCACTCAAAAATGAAGATTCTGTCATTCTGTTTATTCAGCCTAATGTATCTAGAAATTTGTATGAGTTCCTTTCTTTCTTTCTTTCTTGGAACAAAACTTTCTTCAGAACATGTTCTGAAGCATGTTCACACTGCTCTGTTCCATACAATGAAAGTGGATGGGGAACAGGGGCTCCAGAACAGTTGTTAATGTTGACTAAAAATATTAAAATGGTTTTTGGTCATTTAAATCAAGACAAAATAAAACAAAATATTAAATGAAAAACTTAATGTATAAAAAAATTAGAAATACTGCCTTGACAAATAACTGAAATAAGTTTATGTTGAAGTACTAAAATTACTAAAACTAAAATAAAAATAAATTAAAGCTAAATAGAATAAATTAAAAGCTAAATAGAAATGTTACAAATAATACTAAAAATGCCAAAAGCATATAATATAATTAATCAAACTAACTATTAAATAAATAAAAAAAATATATAAAGATGAACATGGGTTAAAAATATTAATAAATACTATAATAGAATATACATATATATACATACACATACACACACACATATACACACACACACACACATACACACACACACACATATATATATATATATATATATATATATATATGTGTGTGTGTGTGTGTGTGTGTGTGTGTGTGTGTGTGTGTGTGTGTGTGTGTGTGTGTGTGTATAATACCAAAGGGCTAGGGTTGCACAATATATAGGTGTTATATTGGTTATAGGTCACTGTTTTATTTATTATTATTATTATTTGATCATTATTGAAAAAAATTTAATTGCGTAAATTCTCATTTCCCCTATTTTTTTATTTTTACTGTCATCTAACACTCACTTAAAGTTAATATTTAGAACACTTAAATACTTATTTATGGAAAGAATCAGACTGGACATCTTACGGTAAATATTTATTTTTGTTTGAAAATAAGTCAGATGTTTTAAAAGACAAGAGGATGCATTTATCATTGTTTTTCCAAACAAAACAGACCTGCAACCCATTTTTAGGTTGTGACCCACCAGTAGAGAAGCTCTGCTTTAGATCACAGGAAGCGAATGTCAAAACACTTGATATAAAAAGTGAATCTCTCTTGAGCCTGTAATGCATTATTAACCCAGCTTCCTGCTCATGGGGGAGTTTGCTGCATTGGGGGAAAGAGAAATGATGAGGGTAAAGGTCACCGTGTATCGCTTTGCATGTTTCAGCAAAACACTTACCCCATCAAACTCAAGACCTCTTGACCCTGTTTGTTATAATAAACACTGAAGTCTCGCTCTGTGAGATGACAATCTCCACAACGCAAACTACGCAGAACAATTACAGAAAGAAAAAAAAAACAGAGTGAGTGCAATTACATCCACAAATTGGATTCTAAAGGGGAAATATGGGGCTGCTAATGGACCATTTCTAGCAGCTGGAGAAAATGCACAGAGAGAGAATAATAAGAGTTCTGCTGAACAAGAGAAAGAATTCAGACATGAGGCAGAACAAAAGCTCATGCATGTTTCATCGTTCCACATTAGCAATTAGTGAGATTACAGAGCTGCGGCTCAGGCCACAGGCCCATTAGCAGACTTGGTTTGGGGTGGACCAGACCACAGAGTCACACAGAAAAACATCTCCTTAAAAAGAGCAAGCAAATGCAGCTGCGGCTATGAGGATTACGTTTTAGTCTGGTTCCGGGTGTTAATGAGCCGCTAAATGACTGAAGCATTTTCAGATATAGAAACCATGCACAACATATGTATTTTAGAAATCTAGTTTATGATCCTTAGTCAGCCTGTTCATGAGCCTGTAATCTATTTATTAGTACTAGAGGGGTAATTTGGTCTGTCTTTCTTTTCGGTGTCATTTTATCCGAATAATTTTTTTTTCCTATATTGAGAAAATATAACACATAATGTAAAAAGTATTTATTTATATATATTATTTATATATAAAACCCAATGACCCCAGGGTACATCACTGAGGATGCATCCCAGTGCATTCATGAGATGTTTCTTGTATAGTTAATGTCTGGCTCAGCCAGTGACTCCTAGAAATAGACTAGGTGACAACCAAGAATAGTTTGGTCGACTACTGGAGAGATGAATGTGACATGCATTTGCGGAAAGCTGTGCAAGAATCATCGGGGCCTAAATAATCCATCAGGCTAGAATGAAATGTTTGGAGCGGGAGAGTGAGGTGCAACACACAGGTCTTGAACCTGGTGAAATGCAGGAGGAGCCCGGCCAGGAGGCAACCCACAGAGCCCAGTCCCTCCACGCACCAGAGCCTCCAAATCCCAGCAGAGTAGTTCAGCAGCGGATTAAATGGCCCCAGCCAGTAAACGGAGTGAGTGGCTGCAGTTTGATAAGGATGTGTCCAATATCATCCAAGCTACAGCCAAAGGAGATGCTGACAGTCGACTCCAATGATGACTACCATCATCTTCAGCTATGCCTTGGAAAGATTCGGCCGGGTAGAGAAAGGAAAAACCAAGTCTACCATTTAAACGGAGTGAGTGGCTGCAGTTTGATAAGGATGTGTCCAACATCATCCAAGCCACAGCCAAAGGAGATGCTGACAGTCGACTCCAAACGATGACTACCATCATCTTCAGCTATGCCTTGGAAAGATTCGGCCGGGTAGAGAAAGGAAAAACCAAGTCTACCATTTACACCATGAACCGTAGGGCTACAAAGATACATAATCTGCGTCAGGAGCTTCGCACCCTCAAGAAACAGTACAAGAAAGCTACTGATGAGGAGAAGCGACCATTAGCAGAACTGCAAAATATCCTGCGGAAGAAGCTGATAATCCTACGCAGAGCAGAGTGGCACCGGAGACGGGGGAGAGAAAGAGCCAGGAAGCGAGCGGCTTTTATTGCCAATCCCTTCTGTTTTACAAAACAACTGCTCGGGGACAAGCGTAGCGGTCGGCTTGAGTGCTCAATAGAGGAAGTGAATCGCTTCCTCCAGGACACAGTGAGCGATTCCCTGAGAGAGCAAGACCTGGAGCCCAACAAAGCTCTCGTCAGCTCCGCCCCTCCAACAACAGAGTTCAACTTGAAGGGGCCAAGTCTGAAGGTGGTTGAGGAGATCATCAAGGCAGCTCTCTCAGCATCTACTCCAGGCCCCAGTGGCGTTCCTTATTTGGTCTATAAGCGCTGCCCAGATCTTCTCCGGCACCTGTGGAAGATCTTGAAGGTGATTTGGCGAAGAGGAAGAGTTGCTGACCAGTGGAGGTGTGCTGAGGGAGTGTGGATTCCTAAAGAGGAGAACTCAAAAAACATCAACCAGTTTCGAACCATCTCACTATTGAGTGTTGAAGGGAAGGTGTTTTTTAGCATCATCTCACGAAGACTGACAGAGTTTCTCCTCAAGAATAACTACATCGACCCCTCAGTGCAGAAGGGGGGGATTCCTGGAGCTCCCGGCTGCCTGGAACATACTGGTGTAGTTACACAACTCATCAGAGAGGCCCATGAGAACAGAGGCGACCTAGTTGTTTTGTGGTTGGACCTGGCGAATGCCTATGGGTCCATACCGCACAAGCTAGTCGAGCTCGCTCTACACCTCCATCATGTTCCCAGTAAGATTAAGGACCTGATCCTAGATTACTACAATAATTTTAGGATGCGGGTCACTTCAGTGTCAGAAACATGGCATCGTATTGGGAAAGGAATAATAACAGGCTGTACCATCTCTGTTATTCTTTTCGCTCTTACCATGAACATGGTGGTCAAGTCAGCCGAGGTGGAATGTAGAGGGCCCTTAACCAAGTCAGGAGTACGACAGCCCCCTATAAGAGCCTATATGGATGACCTTACTATTACAACGACATCGGTCCCAGGGAGCAGGTGGATCTTACAAGGACTTGAGAGACTCACCACCTGGGCAAGGATGAGTTTTAAGCCCTCCAAGTCAAGGTCCATGGTGCTGAAGAAGGGGAAAGTGGCTGACAAGTTCCGTTTACATCCCAACCATCGCGGAGCAACCTTTTAAGAGTTTGGGGAAGCTTTTTGACTCTAGCCTGAAAGACTCTGCCGCCATCCAGAAGTCCAACAAAGAACTTGGAGCTTGGCTCACTAAGGTTGACAAGTCCGGTCTGCCTGGTAGATTTAAAGCCTGGATCTACCAG
>NW_015505514.1:1091940-1101083 GCF_001515645.1 Sinocyclocheilus grahami | reverse complement strand
GCCCCCGATAAGAGCCTATATGGATGACCTTATTATTACAACGACATCGGTCCCAGGGAGCAGGTGGATCTTACAAGGACTTGAAAGACTCATCACCTGGGCAAGGATGAGTTTTAAGCCCTCCAAGTCAAGGTCCATGGTGCTGAAGAAGGGGAAAGTGGTTGACAAGTTCCGTTTTTCGATCTCAGGAACTGTCATCCCAACCATCGCGGAGCAACCTGTCAAGAGTTTGGGGAAGCTTTTTGACTCTACCCTGAAAGACTCTGCCGCCATTCAGAAGTCCAACAAAGAACTTGGAGCTTGGCTCACTAAGGTTGACAAGTCCGGTCTGCCTGGTAGATTTAAAGCCTGGATCTACCAGGATTCCATCCTGCCCCGAGTCTTGTGGCCCCTGCTGATCTATGAAGTCCCAATGACAACAGTTGAGGTCCCTAGAAAGGAAGATCAGTGGCTTTCTTCGGAAGTGGCTGAGTCTTCCACGCAGTCTTACCAGCGCTGCACTGTATGGGACAAGTAACATCTTGAGAGTACACTGCAGCGCAGGATCACCTGGGCAAACATCTTGCAGGCAGATTTCCATCGGGTCCGTTTCCTGGTACAAGCTGTCTATGATGCCCTGCAAAGCCCAGCGAACCTAAATGTCTGGGGGAAGAGTGAGACACCCTTCTGCCTTCTTTGCTCTGGAAGAGGCTCTCTAGAACATCTCCTCAGCAGTTGCCCAAAGGCTCTGGTTGATGGGCGCTATCGGTGGCGCCATGACCAGGTGCTTAAGGCAATTGCTGAGAGCTTAGCCTCAGCCATCAGCACCAGCAAGTACCATCATGCTCCAAAGAAGGCAGTCCACTTTATTAAAGCTGGAGAGAAACATCGGGTGCGCCCACAATTAACAACAGGCCTCCTCCATAAAGCCTCGGATTGGCAGCTGCAGGTCGATCTGGGAAAACAGCTGAGGTTCCCTCAGCACATTGTAACAACAAGTCTCCGCCCAGACATGATAGTTACCTCTGAGGTTTCAAAACAGCTAATCAAGCTGGAACTTACGGTTCCCTGGGAAGAGCGTATTGAGGAAGCAAATGAAAGGAAACGCGCTAAGTCCCAGGAACTGGTGGAGAAGTGCAGGGAGAGAGGCTGGAGAACCTTCTATGAGCCTATAGAAGTCGGCTGTAGAGGCTTTGCAGGATGTTCACTTTGCAAAGTCCTCAGTCGTTTGGGCATTACAGGGGTGGCCAAGAAGAGGGCCATTCAAGCCGCGAGTGAAGCTGCAGAGAAGGCCACAAGGTGGCTTTGGTTTAAGAGGGCTGATCCGTGGGCTGCTACTGGGATGCAAGACCTGAAACACCCAATGACCCCAGGGTACATCACTGAGGATGCGTCCCAGTGCATTCATGAGATGTTTCTTGTATAGTTTATATAACAAATGTTAAATAATATAACATTATATAATTTTATGTTTATTTTTATATACATATATAATATAATATAAAAATATAAAATAAAACAATTCTTTCTCTCTCTCTCTCTCTCTCTCTCTATATATATATATATATATTTAAAGTCAAAGCTACACCCTTGGGGTAGGATACCAATTTATTATTAAAAAATATCTTCATTATTCATCATAACCTATAGAGCAGTTAAGCTGAATAATTTAATCTGAATTAATTGTCAACTGCTATATGGCATAATTCCAAATATAAAAATGTATGCCTCTATATAATTCAATTAATAATTTTTGAGTAAATTTATAAATATTTATACAACAGTTCTTTCTGGTCCTCGAATCTGATTGGCTGAGAGCCTTTTCTAGCGGTGCAATATTCTAGTTTCACCATTTGTATCACTCCGCTTGAAGTATTTTTCACAGCGAGTGTCATGGCGGACACTTAAATCCACTATAATTTTATAAATAATACAGTTTTTTTTCACAGTATGTAGTTTTAAGAGTTTTTAGGTGAGAATGTAGTTGTTTAGACTTCCCATATGCAGTGTGTTAATAAAGATAACGTCTATTTGAAAATTTGCTTTGATGTGGAGAAATAACATTAAAAATTACTTATAATGACTGTAAAAAGCATGATTTACAGTTCAGATGCAGGTTTTCACAAAAACAAAATGTTTTTAAAATGATGAACTTCACATTTCAGCCTTTAAACCTTTTTTTAAGAAAAAAGGATTAGTCAAAATTATTATTATATATATATAATTATTATTATTATATTTATTCAAACTGTTATTATCAATCAATTATATTAATTTAGTTACATATAAATATATCTTAGTGTCTTCATTATTTAGATTTTTATAATGCATTATCTTCTTGTCGATCCACCAGTTCACATTTACATCTCTGCGTGTTTTCTGCTTAAAAATATGGGGCAGTTTTCGCTTTGGTCTAAATAAAAATAGCAGAAGGGCTGACTGATAGTGCACATTCATTCTCTGCCAGCAGGTGGCGCTTTTGTAACGGCAGAAATATAGTTTTCCCTGTAATGGCAGCACAGAAAGCAGAATAGTACTTTTATTTCCTTTAAGTCTAATTCCTAGTCATATTAGAATGATATCTTCGTTTTACCGGCAATACATATAGTTTGTGATTGCATTTTATATGTCCAGATATGACCAGACGTGCAGTCTACCAATAACATTAGAGCGACAGCAGTAGGAACGCCCACAAGCGTCTTCACAGCACAGAGTCTAGCGACATACAACGAAAAAGTCTCTGGCAGTGTGAACGGGGCTTGATACTTGATTCAACTTCTCGCGTCTACTACCTGCACAGATATCAACAGTGCAACTGGACTGTAGGTTGCCAGGTTGAGGTCACAAATGGGTTGAAATTTGAATGATGTGACGATTGTGCGAGTAGGATGCGATTCATACATGATCTGGCAACTGGACAACCTTGGAATATTGATGTGATTATTCAAATAAATTCAAATTACAGGAGTTTCCCGGGAGAAATAACAAAATGGAGAGGGGCGGGAGATGGGTGTGAAATACGGGAGACACCCGGGAAAAACGGGGGTGTTGACAGGTATGAAATTCAAACTAATGTTTAATTGTGAATTATGAGATTGAGCTGAAGAATGAATGCTGTATCAGATGCAGGTAATCATACTTGCTCAGTCCATCTCTCTCTCATAATACACAACATAGGCTAATACAGGGAGCTTTTAATACAGTAACGCAATATAAGCTTTCAATGAAGCAACTCAACGTTCCTTCTAGTTCTAAAGTGACGTTTTAGTAGGCTAATGGAGGTTTGGGCTCAGCTGTTAAACTTTTACACTGAGATTTAAATCTGTGGCGGAAGTAGTTCACAGAAAAGAAGGTTTTTAAAGACACTCCATTGTTGTCTCTTTTTTATTTAAAAACTTCCATCGAACCGTTGTATAAACACAATATCACATAGCCGTGCGATATGGCTGTATACGGCCGAATCACAGCCGTGCTGATATACAGCCATATCGCACTGCTACTGGTGTAATATTGCTCATATAAATTTACATCAAATGTTTGATTTAGCATTTTCCATGATCTTTTTAAAAAAAAAATCTATTTTATGTAAGCTGAAAAATCCTTTTATTGTTTAAGAAAATACACAGATGGATGGATGAAAAAAAACAACAACAACATATGACAACTGTGATACTTACAGATACTTAATTAGTACATAATTAAAGACACCTGATATAAATTGGTACTGTTAGTTAGATTGTTGTCTTATTGGATCTCAGTTTGCTGTCCATTTCTGTAAAGCACCTTATCTAGATAAGTGTTTCCTTCAGTGTTTGTGTACTGGGGAGGTCTCTACAAAAGAACCAAAATATCACTATGCAGATTACTTGCTTTATTCACACCAGTTGACCAGCAGTTTTGGTAAAGAAAACCTAATTATCACAAAATTGGTTTTAGTCCTTTGTGTAAGCGGAGGCTGATAAACTTCCATCAGTGTGTTGTTCTCAGAGGTGACCTTGGTTAATTACAGCTCTTCAGATGTGTGGACGGGGCCTGCGGTTCAGCTTTCAGGGACACAAAATCTTCCTCCATTCCTGTCCGAGCCACCCGCAGCCTACAATGGTGACCCAGTGGTATGATATAATTACGTGTCCCGTGACTTTGATAGCATGGCCAGCGTGCCCTTTTCAAAAAAACATAACATAATACTCTCCAAATATAATCAGAGAGAAAAGGTAATTGGATTATTGCAAAAGAGGAACAGGCAATTACGGCATCTCTGGAGGACATTTCATGTTTTTCGCCCCAGCCTGGGCTTTGTGATTGAGGGTCGTGATCTTCAGTGTGTCATATTTACGGTGCGTTCACCGCCTCCCATGGGCGTACAAAGGATGTTTTTTTTAGCATGTGTGCGTTTCAGTTGTCCTTTCCTGAGATATTTTTGTATTACATTTAACCATTAACATGTCACATAAAAAGAGCTATTCTTCTTAACAAATTCTGAAACCGATATCTGGTTGTTGGGTATTTCCCTGTGGATGCTCATAAATGCTCTTCCTGCATCTCCAAACTGAGCTCATTAACCAGTAAGCCGATGAGAAACCTCCGTGCCTGGAGTTGTGCTCCCTCCGAGAGCATCCATTAGAATGGAAATCAGCTTATTTCCCGGCCCACTTATATCTGCAGTTTTTTCTATATTACTGTGGTGACAGTTAGTAGGACTTTGAGTTGGGCCTGATTGTTATGCTGGATTTTTTTTTAAGCCACATTTGTGGAAATATCTAATCTAAACATGCTTTTACAACAGCCCACCTCCATTATGCATTCATTTGCTGTTCAGGATATACATCCCGCTTAAAACAATCAGAGAATGATCTGAAATTTCAAGCAGAAAGCCGTGATTTCTTACAGCGATTGTGGAATGCTGCACATATTGTAATACTTTTATTGAAGATCTTATTTGGTGCACTTGGTGTACAATAAAATGGATCTGCGAATGCGTAAAAAGGTTTATATGGGGGTTGGGTCATTAGATTGAATATGTTTGCAGGGTGGAATTGATTATTCAGGCTGTTGGATGTGATGTTGGTGAAAGAGGAGCAACTGAAAACTCAGTACAGGTCTTCCGCATATCTCAATTCAAAAGAATCATAGTCGGCATTAGTAAACAGATGTCTTCTTATCGACTTCTTATGAACCACCATGGATCTGTTTGGGACAAACCTGCAGTTGGTTGTCTAATTTAGAGATTGCCTTGGGTTTGTTAACAAAAATAGTCTATAATACAACAGATTAAATACAACACAGCAATAATATACACACTGGCCTGAAGAAAATGGGTGTTCATTCAAAGAAGGTTTTCCTATGAATTAATTAGTAGAAAAGTCCATTTCTCCTGTGCATTTGTGTCCCTTTGTTTCTGGAGAAAGCAGAATGAGAGCCGGCTCGCATTCCACAAGGTTGTAAATGTATCGGGTTACCATGAAACCAGGGTCTTGTTCGGCGTCCTGGGGTGTTACAAAGTATTTGTGAAATCTAGCTAACAAAATATATATTGTGTGTTGGAGTGTTCCAGACGCTACAACAATGATTAATTCTTCTACCTGCTGTGCATTGATTGCATAGGTAAATGACAAATGAATTTATGTTACATCAGCTAACTATTTCCAATTGAAAACCTCAGAGAGAAAGGGGCAAAGCAGCACTAATAAATAAATAAATTAAAGAAGAAAAGAGAATTGGGTAACACTTAATAATAGCTTTCATTAATAAGCCATTAACACCATAGATATTAGCAGTTCATTTACATTCAAATATGAATGTAATAAAAATATAAATCAAGTTTCACAACATTTCCAATTATTGGAATGAAATGAATGATCTGTTGAGGATTATGCTATACAGTATAATAAAATACAATGGGGTCCAAAAGTCTTTTTATTACAAATCATATTATCTGCATTAAAAAAATTAGTGAAAATGTAAATTAATTCTGAATGTCTTGTGTAAATCCTGATGATCATGTTCTCCAGCATGATGCTCATTGCTAGTTTCATTAGTGACCAGAGTATTCTTCCTTTAATGTATTTTTTTCTGTTTTTACAATAAAAAATGTGCTAATCATTTTTAAATGTATTTTATTAATTTATTTTAGTTTTACATAAGAGAACAAATCTAGATTGTCAATGCGGTGTGTAAGAAAAAGTGAAGACGATGAAGATCTCGATGAAGATGTTTATTGTGTGTAGTGACAAAGTACATGTAGTACATTGGGTTCAACGGAGTCAGAATGAACCCAGAGCCTCCTACGCTCAAACATTTTATACTCTATCTTCCCGCTACAAACACAAACGGCAGTTTTAAAAGTTACATCCCAAATCAAACCAGAGTATGCAATGACAAAAATCTCCATCATGCATTTGTTTAGTTAAAGCCTTATCCTACTCATGGAAAATGATAATTTCCTATAGACCAGGTTGATTCAGGGGTCATACAAAATGAAGTATCATTAATTGGACAGAATGTCTGGTTATTATCAATAAAAATGGAGAATGTTCTCTTGTCTGACACTATTACCTTAGTAAAATTATTGTGAAGATTAGTTAAATTAATTTCACACGATTCATAGTTATTCTGGGGTGCTCTACACAATGGTTGTTTTTTCAAAGCATCACACTCACAGATAAACCAAAATGGAGTTTTGTCACTTGCATTGTGTCCATTCTCTCAGTGTGGATGTCCTTTGTCCACATGTGTGCATTCAGTAGACAATGTTCTGCATTCGAGTATGCATATGTTTGTCTCTTTCTGGTGTCATGTGCATAGAGTCTGTCTTTGTGCATTTCTCATTTCTTGTTTTCTATCTCAGTAATAAGACTGCTGTCCAGTCTCTGAAAATAGTTTGATTTCTTTGTTTCTCTTTTTCCATTGTCCTTTCATTTCTATTTGGAAAAGTCCTTCTAGCTGTTGTTGCAGTTTGTGAAGTTTTTTTCTTCTTCTGGGAGTCCCCTGGCTCCACTGGTTTTGCTGGCCTTCTTGTCCTTCAGATGACCGGATCATCTTTCTCCAGGAGGGTACACATTTCAAACAAACATCTCGATGCTTATACCTGAAACGAGATCAAAAAGAAGAGGCTTCCCCCCCCTTTCCCCCACAATAATCTTTTCACATTCTCGTTGTCTTGACAATGTCTAGCAATGTGACCAGCGTTTCCACATGCATAACAGAGAGTAACACATTCTGAATTTACTCTTTCTAATCTCTTTGGTCTCTGATGGAAACCGTTAGATAATCTACAACATTCTCTCCTGCTGAATGCAGCAACTGGATGTCTAGATTCTGCAGCTTTCATTTGACTTCTTGCATTGAAATGCTGTGTCATTTTGGAAATGATTTGCTCGTATGGTGTATTTAAATCTACATGCAGAGCAATGGCTTCTTGCATGTGTGAACTACTTTGTGCAATTAATGCAGACTTAAACATTAAATTTTGTTTAGTTGCATTGGGCAAACCACTGTAACAGCTAAACATTTCCCACAACCTGGATGCAAATGCTAGAGGGTGTTCTCCAATTTCCATTGTCACCTCAGTTATCTTTCTCAAGTTAACCAAATTAGTCCCAGCAAGTCTAAGTACAGCTTCTCTCCTTGCACCTTTGTCTGCTCTTTTGTCACAAACTTCCTGTTAGAGAGCACTGGTTAATGAGCGTGGTATGCAATTCATAAGAAGTCTACAAGCATCTTCGTCTGACACACTAGAAACCTCCACTACCTTCTCCAGTTTTGACAAAAATTCTACAGGATCGATGTTATCAGACTCAAAAGAACCCACTGCTGTAATAAGACTTTGAAAGTCCATAAAAGACAGTTGTCTAACAGCTTGGCCATTTTAATTTCTTTGATCAAGAACCCTCTCATTTCCAGTCTGTCTTGTTCGCACTGGTGCTATTGGGAATCTCACAGAATCATCTGAGGAATTATGTCGACTAATGGCTTCCTTGCAGTTCCCTTTCAGTCGGTCACTCTCGACGTCACGTCGGATGAATCTACTTCGAGTGTAAACTAAACGAGCCAATGCACATTGGCATGCGATTATTGCATCCAGCTGCCGCTGATCACAGCGTGAGTATAAGTAGGCAGCAGATGCAGCGCATATTCAGCTTTTCGCTGAGGAGCCGAGCGATCACATCATTCTGCTCCTGACTACTCTACTGAGAGAAGAAGACTGAACGAGTTCAGCGCGCTCTTGGAGAGCTCTTCGTGTTGGCGGTACGGCGCTTCAGCGGGGGTGGTTTTCTGTGTCGAGTGGGTTGCACACATCAGGCTACACTACCCCCGTTTGTGTTGCAGATGATCATCTCCCCTGTGCGCCTCAGCACGCTAAAAGAGCTTTTTCCCCTAAAAGAGCAATTTCGGGTGCGTCTTTTTAAAGACAACGTTGCATAGGCGTGTACCAGCCGTATCCTTTGGTGCTCCTCCCAGCGACCAGATGTCGATTGCTGAGGAAGATTTGGCTGCGCTGCTCACCTCCGGGACTGTAGCAATGCCTGAATCGGATCCTGAAATAATGGCTATGCTTTCCCGGGCCGCCGTAGGGGTAGGGCTCAAGTGGAGACTTCCACCGTGTCCCAAGCCCTCAAGGTTGCACGATTGGTTCTCGGGGTGGTCCGCGCTGGTTCTCAGCGCCCCACCTCGGTGCCTTTCTTCCCGGAGGTGCATGAGGAGCTCAACAGGTCGTGGACGGCACCTTTTTACTGCCGGAAACTGATCTGCTGGTTCTTCCTCCTTCACCACCCTCGATGGTGGGGCAGCTAGGGGGTTACAAGAGTCCCCCCGGTGGAGCGGTCGGTTGCGATACAGTTGTTTCCTAATACCGCCTCCAACTGGCAGGGAGAACCGTGCCTCCCCTCCCGGGTCTGTAGGTACTCGACTGGCCAGCAATGCTTATACGACCTGTGGAGAAGCTGCCTCCAACTTACACGTTACGGCGTGATTGCAAGTGCACCAGGCTAAGGCACTAAGGGACTTGCACGAGGGTGGTCACGACCCGGAAGTTCGCAGAGAACTCCGCACTACGGCGGACCTCGCGCCACGAGCGACGAAGGTTACGGAACGGTCTCTGGGTCGTGCGTTGTCCACTATGGTGGTCCAGGAGCACCATTTCTGGCTGTGACTGGTGACATGCG
>NW_015505514.1:1086907-1089065 GCF_001515645.1 Sinocyclocheilus grahami | reverse complement strand
GTTCCCTTTCAGTCGGTCACTCTCGACGTCACGTCGGATGAATCTACTTCGAGTGTAAACTAAACGAGCCAATGCACATTGGCATGCGATTATTGCATCCAGCTGCCGCTGATCACAGCGTGAGTATAAGTAGGCAGCAGATGCAGCGCATATTCAGCTTTTCGCTGAGGAGCCGAGCGATCACATCATTCTGCTCCTGACTACTCTACTGAGAGAAGAAGACTGAACGAGTTCAGCGCGCTCTTGGAGAGCTCTTCGTGTTGGCGGTACGGCGCTTCAGCGGGGGTGGTTTTCTGTGTCGAGTGGGTTGCACACATCAGGCTACACTACCCCCGTTTGTGTTGCAGATGATCATCTCCCCTGTGCGCCTCAGCACGCTAAAAGAGCTTTTTCCCCTAAAAGAGCAATTTCGGGTGCGTCTTTTTAAAGACAACGTTGCATAGGCGTGTACCAGCCGTATCCTTTGGTGCTCCTCCCAGCGACCAGATGTCGATTGCTGAGGAAGATTTGGCTGCGCTGCTCACCTCCGGGACTGTAGCAATGCCTGAATCGGATCCTGAAATAATGGCTATGCTTTCCCGGGCCGCCGTAGGGGTAGGGCTCAAGTGGAGACTTCCACCGTGTCCCAAGCCCTCAAGGTTGCACGATTGGTTCTCGGGGTGGTCCGCGCTGGTTCTCAGCGCCCCACCTCGGTGCCTTTCTTCCCGGAGGTGCATGAGGAGCTCAACAGGTCGTGGACGGCACCTTTTTACTGCCGGAAACTGATCTGCTGGTTCTTCCTCCTTCACCACCCTCGATGGTGGGGCAGCTAGGGGGTTACAAGAGTCCCCCCGGTGGAGCGGTCGGTTGCGATACAGTTGTTTCCTAATACCGCCTCCAACTGGCAGGGAGAACCGTGCCTCCCCTCCCGGGTCTGTAGGTACTCGACTGGCCAGCAATGCTTATACGACCTGTGGAGAAGCTGCCTCCAACTTACACGTTACGGCGTGATTGCAAGTGCACCAGGCTAAGGCACTAAGGGACTTGCACGAGGGTGGTCACGACCCGGAAGTTCGCAGAGAACTCCGCACTACGGCGGACCTCGCGCCACGAGCGACGAAGGTTACGGAACGGTCTCTGGGTCGTGCGTTGTCCACTATGGTGGTCCAGGAGCACCATTTCTGGCTGTGACTGGTGACATGCGTGAGACGGCAGACACGATTCTTGAATGCCCCTGTGTCCCAGGCCCGGGTCTGTAGGTACTCGACTGGCCAGCAATGCTTATACGACCTGTGGAGAAGCTGCCTCCAACTTACACGTTACGGCGTGATTGCAAGTGCACCAGGCTAAGGCACTAAGGGACTTGCACGAGGGTGGTCACGACCCGGAAGTTCGCAGAGAACTCCGCACTACGGCGGACCTCGCGCCACGAGCGACGAAGGTTACGGAAGGGTCTCTGGGTCGTGCGTTGTCCACTATGGTGGTCCAGGAGCACCATTTCTGGCTGTGACTGGTGACATGCGTGAGACGGCAGACACGATTCTTGAATGCCCCTGTGTCCCAGGCCGGCCTTTTCGGCGACACAGTGGAGAACTTGCCCAGCAGTTCTCCGCTGACCAAAGCAGACTGAGGCCATCAGGTACATCCTGCCCCGGCGTGCAGCTGCTGCCATCGCCGAGGGCGGCCTCCTTGCCGCCGCCTTGCTCCTGCGGCTTCGCCTGTCCAGGCCCCCGCCAAACCTGGTTGCAAGCGAAAGAGCAGAGGCCCTGAGACGGGCAACCCAAAGGTGGAGGGACCTGCTCTTCAGGAGATGGTAAGCACACCACTCCCTCCCCCGAAGGATGGCCGGGCGGAGAATCTTTTCATCTTTTCTGCCACTGACCTCTCTGTCGGTGGTACCCAAATACTCGACAAAGAGCAATTCCTCTATTTCTGGGTCCCCTGAGGGGACGGGGGGTTGTGGACGATCCAGTGCGTATCACACTCACCCTCCTCTCTCGCCAGTGAGCAGCAGTGGGCGGATCGGGAGGACGAACCAACGGACTACCCATGCACTATCTGCTCGAACGCAGGCAGTGTTACACACTCCCAGACCCCGCCTCGGACCGGCT
The DNA here is from genome assembly GCF_001515645.1 of Sinocyclocheilus grahami. NCBI lineage: Eukaryota > Metazoa > Chordata > Actinopteri > Cypriniformes > Cyprinidae > Sinocyclocheilus > Sinocyclocheilus grahami. The sequence continues at coordinate 1,086,975 of NW_015505514.1, read as the reverse complement.
ACGAGACGCCCGGGCCGGGTCCTTGCGTTCTTTCCGCGCTGCCCCACTGCGGGTACGCCTGTAGTTCC
>NW_015505514.1:1081200-1086870 GCF_001515645.1 Sinocyclocheilus grahami | reverse complement strand
GAGACATAGCCCACTCGTAGGGGTCATCTGCCTTCTCTATCCCATCAAACATTCCCACTGAGCCGTGCTTAGCGATGTATTTAACTACCAACTCTGCCATTTTCACAATCTTATTGAATTGTGTTCAGTAATTCAATAGGCTTCTTTTCCTTCACTGACTGAACATTATCTAGTTACTTTAAGATACCTGTTAGTCTAATTATTCATAGCTCCTGTGATTTGGCCGCAAATGAATTAAACAGCCACACTACGTCGGACAAAACCACACTACTTCGAGTTTTATGTTATATATTTAAAACAGTTTACTTAGCCACAGTAGTCGGGCAAATCAACACAAAAACACCAGTTATGAAATAATTCTGTGACCACACTTCGTCGGGTCAAATCATTTACTTTAGAATTTCATCAGAATTATCACAACTCACTCCGTTTCAATTACTTTAGAAACGTACAACTCTGTTTCAGTTACTTTAGAAACAATAGGTCTAATACAACTCTGCTACCACACTAGGTCGGGCTGATTCAATTACTTTAGAATCTTAACAGAATTATAAGAGACCAACAACAAGTTTCAGTTACTTTAGAAACTTTAAACTTAAGCAATTTGCTTCAGTTACTTTAGAAACAACGATTCCAATACAGCTCTGCCACCACACTACGTCGGGTTAATTCAGTTCCGTTAGAATTTTAAACAGAATTGTACCGAATAGGCTTAAGAACTCCTCCTGCTAATACTGAATAAACTTATCTTCTATCCTTACAATTTCTTTTCTAGATTTTTTTAAACGAAGGGGTTTCCCTGACAAATCCAGCAAAAAGAAAGAAACCGCTTTTCTTACCCTTTTTCCTGCTTTTTGGAAACTCCTGCGCTGGGTGGCTCGCCAATGAAGACGATGAAGATCTCGATGAAGATGTTTATTGCAGCATAGTAGTGACAAAGTACATGTAGTACATTGGGTTCAACGGAGTCAGAATGAACCCAGAGCCTCCTACGCTCAAACATTTTATACTCTGTTGCGTTCATCTTCCCGCTAGACATTTAAATGAAGTTTTGTCTTAAATGTAAATTGCGGATAACAATGAAAGTGATAGCCTTCCGTTCCCACATCTTTGGAAATCTTTCAGGTGGAAACAACCAAATGTTCAGGTGATAGGATTATCTAGAATCCCTAGCAATTATATTCAAGTACCCTTTTGGTCAGCAGATGGTTCTTGATGGCCTACTGCCACTCCCACGCTATAGGTGACGATTGACGAAGTAACGTTCAGGAGATACTATTTACATATTATTGAAAGAATTATCTCTATGATAATTAAGCTCTTTGTAGAGAAATGAGAATAGTTTCATTGGAGTGGAAGTTTGGTCGAGGCAGACTATAATTTCTTACAGGTGTCAAGACTTTTGCACCCCACTGTTTACTGATGTTGTTCATTAAACCATCTGTTTGAGCCAAAATTAAAGTCTGCATTCAAGCCTTTAAATGAAAAAAGCTTACAAAATAAGCTGTAACACCTGCTTAAGTTTCGTTTTCAGTTTCTCAGTTTATACTACGAAAACTGGAACTAACTGAACAGACTGCAGGGTATGTAAAAAAAAAGTCTTACAATATATGTGAACAACTGTTGAAGTGTTCATTTCCCCAGTGAAAATGAAAGTTCTGTCATTATTTACCCAGGCTTGTGTGATTTCAAACCCATATGCTGTTATTTTTTTTATCAACGGAACACAAATTAGAACAACATACAACAATATTCAGAGTAACCTGAAGCTGTCAAGCTTAATATAAATATCCTAAATGCACAAAAATATCATTAAAGAACTCTGCATGAGTTGTATGCCGTGTAACAAGTCTACTGAAGGCTTTGTGTGAGAAAATAAAAACATTCAAAATCTGCACGAAATCAAAATTACTAGTCTTGCGGTGAACAATTAAAACGTGCAAGTTTATTCACAGACATTATCTTCACAATCTTTAGTAAAATCGTATAAAATTATAAATAATTGGTTGAACTATTCATTTATCACGATGAGTTTAAGACATTAAAGGAAGAAAAGCAGTTGTCCTTGTCTTCCTACAGCCTTTTGAGTCCTCTCACTCACCCAGGGCCTTGATCAGATTCAGTTCAGACCCCAAACTCCTCTGTTGAGCTCTCTCAGCTCCCTCTCAACACTTTTCCCTCTTCTCTCCCTCTCTGCTTTCTTCCCATCTATTCCCTTTCTCTTTCTCTCCTTCACTGTGCCTCTGCACAGATGGTCCTCATTAATAAAGCAAGCCAGACGTTCACCCTCTTTTAAGTGTGTGTTTCTGAGAGGACGAGAGGAAGAAGAGGAATCAATGAGCAGCAGACTGGCTCACTCCTGTTAATTATGCTAAAATATTGTTAAGCGCAGGAAATTAATGTGGCAAACAGGATGCGATGTAACAGCTTACTGCTGGGGTTTAAGACCTGATGCAGAGGAGATAGAAACAGGCCGGTGGAAATGTTTTGGAGTTTATGTTCTTTCAAGCATATCTTGTAAAGCATGAGAAAACAAGAACAATAAAACCTATCAAGGCAATATTTTCCAATTGCATGAATCCACAGTGCAACAAGAAGTGGGATGTGTTTGCTCCTTTAATGGAGGAGAGAGCACAAATCCACTCCCAATTCAGATTGAAGAGCGATCTTATTTCGTCCCTGACACATCTCCTCACCTTTCTAAATTAAAGTGTTGAGGTAATGTAATACAGTAATGCATGATACATAATCAAATAAGTAAAAAAAAAAAAAAAGTTATGAATAGCTTTACTTGTTAAATTTACTTCATAATATCCACTTCCAATCTAGAGGGGTAAATGTCTGTGAGAAAACCAAAAGTAAAATACCTTTCATAGAAAGTAACAATGGGACAGAGAAGTAACTTAAGTTTCCAAAAATATTAATCATGTAATAAAAAAAATTACTTTCCGTTAAAATGCAACAATGTAACAGAAACCTAACTTTCCATAAATAGTAACAATAGTAACATAAATGCAGGGCCAGTTCTAGACATTCAGAAGCCCTAGGCATAATTCCTAATCTTTGTAGTGTTTAAAACAAGGCATGATGTTAGATAGGCTACAGTAGATTGTTTTTTTCTGCACTGTAAAAATGTTTTCCCCCTTACTTTATAATGTTAACTTGATTAAACTTATTTTTGAGTCTATTTTAATTTAATTAGAAATTACACATAAAGCCACACTGACCAAAAATTAAGGCAGCCAGGATTTTTTTCTTTGCAGTAATTTGTTCAGTAATTTATTTACTATTTATATTTATGTATAACCATTATTTATAATGAGTAACACATTTTTGTTTTCCAACCATGCTAAATTGCTAAATGAAATGAGATTCGTCAAATGGTCTTCTCATGTTTATTTAAGACTTTCCTGAATCAAGAAAAACCTAATCCATTCAAAAAAGGGAAAGGAACACTTGGGATGCAGCATCCTGACCTCTGGATTCCTTGACATTTTCCACACTAGGAATCCTCCAGGATTTCTGAATCTGGATGAAGTGTTCTTTTGACATTCTGCAGGAGGCCCAGTAGTGTCTGCTGGGGTTGTTTTATGGTTGTGCAGATCCAGCCAGAGGGACTTTAACTAGTTTTGTTTCTTGTGTTATTTGTGCATTAGGTCCATGCAGGGTGACACGCAACAGGATTACTGAGTCGGCCATGAGATTGCTGGGCTTGATTTGTTAGGAGTAAGACATATCAGTTGCCCCTTCTTTATCTTGTTAGGGGATACCTAGGGTGCAATCTACCAGCTCTATCCTGAACCAGGCATGGGCATCTCACACTGAGAGTTTGATAGGACATCGACTGTTGCTTTTGATTGCTAAAAGGTCAAGCTGAGCTTTGTTATCGCACAAAAGGACAGTGGAGTGGCGGCACACGGGAACGCGACAGGAACACAGTCACCCTTCACAGCAAATTTACCGGAGATGAGAAACGCTTGTGGACTCCAGAATACCAATCAGCTCATCTCGCTGAAGAGATACGGCACTCAATATGCTAATTAGCAAAGTGCTTTCGTTTATTGTTTTTCTAGGAGACTCCTCACTATTCTATCTGTTACACATGAGTTAGTGGGAGGTTTGGAAATTTTTTTTTGCAAAGGGCTGCTGTTTATAATGCTGATTCCTCATTGTGTCACCGTGTGCATTTGGATACTTTGCCTTTGACTTTCAACTATTTTTTTAATAGTATGTGAAATGGAAACCTAAATTAACTGCCATAAATAGTGACAATGTAACATAAATGTAACTTAACAATACATAAAAAAGTAACAATAGAATTTGAAAGTAACTTGACTTTCCATGAAGAATAACAAAGTAATGCGAAAATATCAATTCTATACAATGTAACACAAAAATAACCTAACTTCATATAAAAAAGTATCAATAGTCCTTACTGATAAATTACCGTTTAGAGATCATTTGTGAACGGGACCTTTTCAAAAAATATGTGAATTATGTGATTTGACCTTGGGATCAACTCTTCAGCATGGATGAATATGATGGTTTGTTGGCACCGGTCTATCTGTGGTTACAGGTGGTTACAGGCGCACATGCACTGTAACAGCCAAACCTTATTCTCCTTAAGGATGTGATGTAACCATGCAAAGATGAATGATGTCAAACTGACACTTCCCGCAAAATCTGACCTGACAGCTTAAATTATAAATCATTATTGTGCATTGGGGCAAGCAGTTTGGAAATGCTTTTTATGTGCTTGCACAATAAATGATCTTTGTTCATTTTCAGTCAAAAAATTTCATCTGTAGCACAGCTTTAAATCTTAACACGTCTGCATTATAAATGAAACCACTGATTTTAAAGTGTAATTAATTCGTTTTTACTAATTTACTGATTTGTCTATGCGCTCTTTCGGAATCACACAGCACATATTGGAACCGCTATAATATAAAAATGTATTAAAATGTGTAAAATAAATGGCAAACTGTGCTAAATAAATGTGTTGCTGTTCAACATTTATCTCTGAAATAAAATCAAATAAATATACCTATGAGTTATTCAACTTTCTATGAATTTGAAAGGATTCTAAACATGTTCATCACTAACGTTATTCATATGTAAAAAGATAACATGATATTGTACATTTGTGTATCTATCCAAACATTAAAAAACATTAATGTATAAGAACCACGCTTTATGTATAAAAACCTATGAATACTAATGAACTCATGTAGGCGTTTTTAATTCACTGAGTGCTATCCAGTCAGTTGCCATCTTGTAAATAAAAACACTCAATCAAAATTTTTTTTTTTTTTAACTCTTTGCACTTTGATGAAACAAAAAGACAAACTTGTAATTAAATGGAAGGTCATGTGGAGTGCATTGCAACGTGGGATACAATATTCCACAGAGTGCTCTCTGTTTGTTTACTGCTTTTTTTGTTGTACAAATGTTATCTAAGAAGTGTGCTGTTCAAAGTATGCCGTTGTCTCACGCCAGTTTAACCTTTGACCCCTTACAAATATAGCAGACAACTGAATTAAATAAACCATAAAAAAAAAGACTTCAGTGCCCATTGTCCGAAATGTAAAACAATTTCCTTTCCTTGTAGTTTACAGCGCTGCTATCTCCCCCACCACCTCTACTCCGTGTGTTTCTCTGCACAGGCCC
>NW_015505514.1:1079634-1081097 GCF_001515645.1 Sinocyclocheilus grahami | reverse complement strand
TCAGTTGCTTTGTCACAATCTGTATTGTTAAAAGCGCTATATAAATAAAGGTGACTTGACTTGACTAGTTTACAATGTTTGTTTGAAAGCGTGTGTAAATAAACAAAATAAATGAACCGCATGTTTCAGTGATGGGACCTGGGTTTTTCTTTTCATATTCTAGGAATGTAACTGTCAAACGGTTTTATGTGATGTTATTGACATTTGACTGACACAAAATGTTTTACATATGAATTATAAGCCCTTCATAAATTTATTAATGTATAAATACTTCACATTTCATAATGTGATGCATTATGGACGATATTCAAGATGCATAATATCCAAGAGGCCCTGGTGTCATGGAAAGGGGTATTTTCTAGAATCTTCCATCACTTCCTGTTTCAGCCGTCTGGTAGGAAACACATAATACCAAATTGGGGGAAAATTGTCCAAATCTGTGCACAATTACCCCCATCTCTCCTCAGTAAGACTCCCCTGGCACTGTGCTTTCCATCGCTGCATGAGACCAAGCTCAGCACTCAGTCCTATTAGCCTCCATTTTCTGACCCTCTCACAAACATTACTGCAAACTACAGCCGTTCAGATGCATTTACTGCCTTTCCTTCCCAAACAGTAGAGTCCTTGGACGCAAGGCATCCGTGTGTGTCAATGAGAGACAAATAGAGGAAGAGAAGGAGACATTTAGAAAAAGGAAATGTGTTGTCAGCGTGGATGGAAGTTTTCAGAGTCCTGGGAAGGTCACAAGGACAGCAGGGATTAAGTTATTGAATGACACGGCTAAATTGGGGGATAATCTTTCATTCTTTTTTTTTTTTTTTCTAAGTTAGAAACATAAAAACCAAAGGAAGCACTTTCATGTTGTCTGGTTTCTGTGTGAATGATACAGTACCTTATCTTTGAAGACGTCTCTGGAGCTCATTTGGCCTGGTCTGAGATCCTTTGCTTTCATCAAAATACGAGTAACCCTGATGAAAAACGTCTATCATAAAAAATGTTAATCAAATGCTGAAACAGATTAGGCTTGGAGGTTTTGAGATACCTCAAAGTTTTCCAAACCTAGTGAGCTGCCTACAGAGGGATTAAATAGATGCACTCTTGACATGAAAACTGTTTCAAAACTTTGATACTGCCTTGTTTAAGGTGTTAATACTGCATATATTATACAAGGCAATTACAAACTTATATTTCATTCAGTACTGAAAAGTATCAATAAACAATGGTTAAGTGTATCATGCTTAATAACATGCTAAATTTGTTGCATATGCTTGATTTAAAAAAAATATTGAATTTTTATTTATTTATTTATTAAATATAATACCATTCAAAAGTTTGCGGATTTTTCCCCCTACATTTAAGGGAGTTTCTTATGCTCATTAAGGTTGCATTTATTTGATCAAAAATACTTCTTATAAATGTTGAGAACAGTTGTGCTGATTATACATTTTGTGGAAATTGTGACC
>NW_015505514.1:1068326-1079420 GCF_001515645.1 Sinocyclocheilus grahami | reverse complement strand
CCCCCCCCCCCCCCCCCAGGATTCTTTGATTAATAAAAACTTCATCAGAACAGAATTTAATGCATCCTTGCTGAATGAAAGTACTTAAAAAAATCTCAAGAATTTAATTCCACACAGTTTAAGCCTTCAAACCCAGATTTCCTGATTATTAAAAAGAATGTATTTTAAACAAAAAGCTTTATTTCAGTTTTTTCCTTTTTTCTTGTAGTTGTCCTTTGCCAGAGCATTTGAACATTTTATAGGAACTCAAAATATGTTTTATCCACATGATTAACAAATAAAAATATTCTCATAGTAACATATGGAGAAAAAAAATAAACATATCAGGACTACATGTACCAGAATGCATCGTGATACAAGCAGGAAACAACAACAACAACAACAGCAACATCTGACTTGTCTAGACTCATGTAACTGCAGAACTGGTACCATCGTTGCTCTAATAATTCAAGGGTCTACATTATAATTTCATATCACATATGAATAATTTCTGCTGCTCTTTTGAAAAGTTAAAAATAACACGGGAATAAGTCAAATATAAAAGTTCCAACAAACATTTAAAAAACGTTGTTCTTTCTCTTAGACGATCCATGCCGATTTGCCTTGAAATCTTCATGACATATTTTTACAGTCACAAAACAATTCCAACGCACAAATATTCCCACATCTTTATAGTTTCTCCTTTCTGTTCATTTTTTTCTTCTTCATGAAATTGTCTCACAAGCAGAAGTGCTATGTGGATTTTGAATCCCTCATATGGAGTCTCATGTAGCGTTTCTATTTGCAGTGCAAGGCCTCGGTCCATCAGTCTTTACGCCAAAGCCTGTGATGTCACAGCAATGCCACAGTGACCGGGCGCTCAGGGTCCTGAGGCCTCTCATTCAGCGGCCCTCCTCAGCACGGATAAAGGGCGCAAGTGCAAGTGTGGGAGATCTATGTGTGACGGGCAGCACATAGAATAGACCACATTCAAAAATAACAGCAAGAGAGAGAGAGAGAGAAAGTAAGAGAGAGAGAGGCAGATACAAAGAGAACAAGAGACACAGGCTGGGACAAAAGTTAGAAAGCCGAGGGTCCTGAGGCCTCTCATTCAGCGGCCCTCCTCAGCACGGATAAAGGGCGCAAGTGCAAGTGTGGGAGATCTATGTGTGACGGGCAGCACATAGAATAGACCACATTCAAAAATAACAGCAAGAGAGAGAGAGAGAAAGTAAGAGAGAGAGAGGCAGATACAAAGAGAACAAGAGACACAGGCTGGGACAAAAGTTAGAAAGCCAACCTGACAACAAACACTTCTTCGACACAGACATCCCTCTTCCACTTGGCACTGTACACTGCAGAAATACATTCTCTTAATCTGTATTTTTGACTTGTGTAAGTTTGCGTAAGATATTAAGACCATCATTTACCAGTAGGGTAAATAAAATGTCACTCAATGTAAGATTATTATTTGAAATAATAAAATCTAACACATTTTTCTCCCTAACATTTTCGTCTTGTTTTTATTCGTTGACGAAAATGTCAATAGATTTTTGTCATCGTTTTTGTCATTCAAAACGAGTTTTTATTTCGTTATCGTCTCATTTTTGTCGGTGATAAAATGCCGTTGACGAAAATTATTCGGCAACGAAATTAACACTGCTCTATAGCCGTCGTCACTGTGACGCTCTGCTCAATATTCCACTCTATGAATGTGCGTCCTGTTGAGTTGCTCACGGCCCATGTGAACGCTCCACTCATGTATGTATGAATGAATGAATGAATGAATGAGGGACTTATATAGCGCTTTATTGTGTATTGCTGTATACTCAAAACGCTTTACAATCATGCACCGCACATGCTCAATGGAAAAGCAAAGTCCACTCAAATAACGCAACGACAGTAAATTTCTATGTAGTATACTTGTTCCTGTTTGCATCATTGCTACCGTGCTGTAACATGGTGTAATACAGCTGTACTGGGCAACGCTACCCTCTCCTGACGCTATATGCTCTGCTCACATGCTCTGATAATAATAGCCTTGAAGGACTGTATTTAGATAATAATAATAAAAAGTATGTATGAATGAATGAATGAATGAATGAGGGACTTATATAGCGCTTTATTGTGTATTGCTGTATACTCAAAACGCTTTACAATCATGCACCGCACATGCTCAATGGAAAAGCAAAGTCCACTCAAATAACTCAACGACAGTAAATTTCTATGTAGTATACTTGTTCCTGTTTGCATCATTGCTACCGTGCTGTAACATGGTGTAATACAGCTGTACTGGGCAACGCTACCCTCTCCTGACGCTATATGCTCTGCTCACATGCTCTGATAATAATAGCCTTGAAGGACTGTATTTGGATAATAATAATAAAAAAAATCAGTTAAATCAGATTCTGTTGTATAGAACTGAATAAAAATAATATATTGATATTTAATATTAATATATTTTCTGTTCAATTTTGTGTTCATTTCATTTTTTTGTTTACGGCCAAGAGCATCCAGAATTTTAATTTTGGTGCATCCCTATGTAAGACTATTATTTGAAATAATAAATCTTATACAATTTTTTTTTATAAATGTAAATGTAATTTGTTAAACAATATTTTTCCTGGAAAACAAGTCAAAAATACCAACTAAGTAAATCAGATTCTGTTGTATAGAACTGAATAAAAATAATATATTGATATTTAATATTAATATATTTTCTGTTCAATTTTGTGTTCATTTCATTTTTTTTTTTTTCGGCCAAGAGCATCCAGAATTTTAATTTTGGTACATCCCTATGTAAGACTATTATTTGAAATAATAAATCTTATACAATTTTTTGTTTATAAATGTAAATGTAACTTGTTAAACAATATTTTTACTGGAAAACAAGTCAAAAATACCAACTAAGAAAATATTTTTTTTGCAGTTCAAGACGGACAAACTCATTTCAGACAGCACCAGTGAAAAAAGGCCATTTTTAGCTCTTTTTTAATAATAAAAAAAATCAGTTAAATCAGATTCTGTTGTATAGAACTGAATAAAAATAATATATTGATATTTAATATTAATATATTTTCTGTTCAATTTTGTGTTCATTTCATTTTTTTGTTTACGGCCAAGAGCATCCAGAATTTTAATTTTGGTGCATCCCTATGTAAGACTATTATTTGAAATAATAAATCTTATACAATTTTTTTTTATAAATGTAAATGTAACTTGTTAAACAATATTTTTCCTGGAAAACAAGTCAAAAATACCAACTAAGAAAATATTTTTTTTGCAGTTCAAGACGGACAAACTCATTTCAGACAGCACCAGTGAAAAAAGGCCATTTTTAGCTCTTTTTTTTTAATTTTTTTTTTTAATCTATGCAACATTCTTGTTTTTTTGTATGACAAAAAAAGATCATAATAGAAAAATCTACACTGTCGTCACTCCCCTCTCATGACTCTAAAAGCCTGAAATGTTCCATGGTTGCATGTAATCTCTTACCAAAGCCAAGCCATATATCCCCACTCCCCTTATTAAAACATTTTAAGTAGTGTCTTTGGCAGATTCACAGATAGAACTGTCTTCTTCTCTCAGTGAGTAATGGAACAAGTTTTTTCTAGTAATTTTGTAAGGGACTGTGACTGCTCTGTACATCTGTTCATATGCGAACATCGGCATACATGCTCACACGAGCACAAACAAACACGAGCATAGACACTCGCACACGCTCTCACAAAAGTGAAAATTGAGCTCAGATGACAGTGAAGGCTCAGGTAGGTGGTTAACGCAGACAAACAAAGCGATTCAGATGGCAGTCGGTTGAATCTGTCTTCTGACACGCAGATGATGGTGGGATGTTGGCAGAAAAGTAGAGCGCTCTCAAAAAAGCTTTGTCAGTTGAGAAAGAGTGCCTATGCAGGAATGCCCAAATTTGGGCATTTGGGAGGAGCATAACTGTCTTTGCAAATTAGGGTTGGTTAGCGGATGTCCTGCAGGGTTGCAGGCTGGGTAAAAATCCATATCAATGTCTGTTGGCTGGACTCCAGAACTGAAGGGGCGGGACGTGTCATTGTGATGCATGATGGGGCGGGGCAGGTTGGGTGGGTGTGATCAGACTCAGAGGGTTATAATGCTATGAGGGGCACAGGAGCAGAAGCAGCGGAAGCATGAGCCACAGACTGGGCGTTAATGCCCAACCACCGCTGGAGTCATCTGTCAGGAACGGCTCTGGAGACTCGTACAGAGAGTCATCTGGCAAAAAAGAAAAAGAAACGATTGCACATTAATAATCATAATTCATATTTTTTGTTACTGTTGCCTCCTCCTGTCTGCTTGACATTACTTACAGTAGAAACACAACTAGAAAACAACAGCATGGATTATAGGGTTTTTACTGATCACAGGAAATATTAATTGCAGGGGCAGATAATATGATTTGGTCTGGTGCCATGTTTTTTTTATTGTTATTATATATATATATATATAAATATTATAAACATCTTTAAATATGTCTATTAATTTGTCCATTTAAAAAGTGATTTATTTATATACATTTTTATGTTTGAATTATTAAATCAATAAATTGATTCTTCATTTTCTTTTTAAGTGGCATATTTAAGTATACATATATATATATATATATATATATACTATTGTAGGAAAATTTGTATGTGTGTATGTGTGTGTGTGTGTGTGTATGATTTCTGTTTCAAATAAATGTTGTTCTCTTGAACTTTCTATTAATCAAAGAATCCTGAAAAAATCACGCTTTCCACAATATTACTCATCAGCATTACTGTTTAACATTGATAATAATAATAAATGTTTATTAAGCATCAAATCAGCATATTATAATGCTTTCTGAAGGATCATGTGACACTGAAGACGGGAGTAATGATGCTGAAAATTCAGCTTTGCCTTACAGGAATATTTTACATTTTAAAATGTTTAAAAATACAATAGTTTTTTTGTAATGTAGTTATGATTTATGATCAGTAAAAATACTGAGTACTTTTGAACAGGTACTGTATGTATTTTAAAAATCTTTGTGCATATATCTATAGTTTATATGTAACATATCTAGCTTCTATGTTGCATCTTCATCTCGTATATACTGTATGTGAAATAGGATGAAGCTTCTGTGTAAAGGCTCTGCATTCTTTACGCCTCTTCTAGCCCCTGGTCCATGCTTGTACTTTTTTCCCAGCCTGCCTTTCATTGGGCTTTTGTCTCAGGTCCAACAATTCTCTTCTCTTGATCCCTAAAGACATTAAAATGGAGACTGGGGTTTAGATTAACCCTTGTGTCCACAACAAGACTAGGATTCCACCCCGTCAGAGAGCAGGAATATAAACAAAGACACAGAGGGGTCACGGCGGATGATAAAGCTTTTCACTGACAGGCATCGGTTGTTCTTTTCGTTACTTTCCATCCTGGATATGCACATATAAATATTTAATGAAAACACCCCAAAGCCCACACCCCAATGAAACAACATTAAGGCCTTCGCAACAACTTTCTAATTCAAACAATCAACTAAAGTCAGTTTTTGACTCTCACGCTCTCATGAGATCTAATCGCTGTGAAAGGCAGTGTACATTATCTCTGAGAAGCTGGATGGAGTCACAAGTGCTCTTGTAAACAGATAAATGATAGAGTGAGAGGTGAATCGTTATTTCAATTTGCATGTGATTGTCTAAACCGCTCTCTGGAACACTTCTGTTTGCTAACAATTACATCACGCTAATGGGTTGTCATATGAGCTGAGGTTTATCCTCCAAACTGGCACGACTCCTAAATGATGACTCTGGAAATTAGGGATGGGAATTGTAAGGAATTTAATGTGATTTTGTGATTCCGATTCACTTTTCTTAATGATTTCATAAACATGAAGGAATCTCAAACGACACATTACAAGTTCTAACTAAGAAATATAGAGTATTTATGTTGGTTTCATGTGGTTTTGAAAATGTTTAGAAAAGTTTAGATTTAAAGGAATAGTTGAATCCCTTTAATGACTCTAAAATGTCATGTGGTTTAACCAAATAAAAGGTTGTAACATTTTCCTTTACAACCTATATCAACATACAAATCTCAGTGTTTGTTTGTTTATTTATGGAAAGTTTTTAAATATATCTCGAGATGTAAAAATTATATTTTAATAATATAAAAAATTATTAATGAATATCATAGCGTTTTTGGTGAGTCTAACCACATTTTACAACCTGAACCATCTTTGCTTTGTCCTGATAAGATTGATTTATCTTTTGTTTTTGGAAATGTATTGACCTTGACGCACAGTCATGAGGGTCTGGAGGGGTCCAATCTATGTCATAATTTCCTGTTTGATGTTTTTTTTTCTACATGTTGGTTGCACAACACTTGATCGACATGATTTGGTGGATAAAAGTTTTTCAAATGCTAATTTTTTATTTTATTTTAAGATTATGTTAAACTACCTAGTTATTTAGGTTTGATAATCCAGTTTAGACATTCTATAAGTAACTTTGTAACTACTTGTTAACTAGCAGTCATTAGAGGATTAGTAGAATGTCTGCTTAATATCTGCTAACATTTTATTTTGACAGTCACCCAACACATATTCTACTGACTACAAGTAACTTTGCAAGTACATGTCAACTTATTTTACTAACCCTAACCTAACAGTCTACTATTACTCTAGTGAGAGTGGTTGCCATGTACTTATTGTTAGAAGAATGCCTAGAGTGGACTATTGAAATAAAGTGCAACCATTTTTTCTTTATGATATCAGGACATGTCGCCATGGACCTAAATATATACATTGTCTATTGCATAAGAACTGGTTCTCAATTCTCAACCTTACTGGGGAAACGTCCCTACTGAACCTTTTAAAATGTTTATAAGGTTTTAAAACCTTATAAAATATATCGAAAGCCTTTTTTCATCTAAACAAGTGTAAGAAAAATGCCATGACAGCATTCAAAACATCACTCTGCAACTTTTCACGTCCACCTCTTGCAGCATACCTATGTTTTTACTTCTGACTATTTTCCAGGTTCTTGAAGATGAGCAGGTGAGATAAATGCAAAGGCTGTATATTATAGCCTGGCTTAGTGAACATATTTTCTGGATGTGTCTGACACGTCACAGTCATGAGGGAGAATGATTTAAGCGGTGTTACCCATAGCTGGCATTTCTACCTGTGACGAAGGGTTAAACAAACCAAGACCTCTCTGTTTAACTGCAGGCTATCCTGGTGTTGGTGGCTCATGTGTGGGAGCCCCTCCAGGTCTCTTAGTGTCCAGACCAGCTTGGCTTAATTAGTTGCAGGTCAAAGTGTTTGATTGTTATCTGGCCTGTGTGAGATGAATAGCTTCCTACAGCAAGTGCCCTCAAGGGGCAACACTAAACCACTGTTTCTGGTATCATGAATGATCGGCCTCATAAAACCTTCAGCCTCATAAAACAAGCTGTCGTAGTCATCAATGGAGATCTACAGCAATGGGAACGAAGTTCCTGTACATAAATTTCACAAAGCTAAGCACTTCACCCATCACTGGAGTTAATACAGGTGTCCCCAGAATTCCCAGGGTTGAGCTGCTGGGTTAAATCAAGCTGGACACGAGGACTGGGATGTGAGACTCCTGGTACTGATTTGCAGTCTTAAGTCCCTGGGTATATTTGTAGCAATAGCCAAAAATACATTGTATGGGTCAAAATTATAGATTTTTCTTTTATGTCAAAAATCATTAGGATATTAAGTAAAATCATGTTCCATGAAGATATTTTGTAAATTTCCTACTGTAAATATATTAAAACTTAATTTTTGATTAGTAATATGCATTGCTAAAGACTTCATTTGGATAACTTTAAAGATTTTTATTGCACCCTCAGATTCCAGATTTTCAAATAGTTTTATCTCGGCCAAATATTGTCCGATCCTAACAAACCATACATCAATGGAAAGCTTATTTATTCAGCTTTCAGCTGATGTATAAATCTCAATTTTGAAAAATTGACCCTTATGACTGGATTTGTGGTCCAGGTTCACAAATAACATAAATGGACAGAGCGCAAACACTGGGATATACTTACTCGTAGGCTTGACGTACACCTTCAGCTTCAAACACGGCTTCCCACCGAGGTTGGGGTGTGGTGAGGCTGTGGAGACACAGAGAAAGTGACAATTACAGACTGATAAATCTATGTGATTTGACGTGATTTACTTAGAAATGGCTTTAAAGTATAATATTTTGAATGGTTGACCTAAATCACAGAGTTTCCCATTCCTTTTCTCCATAGGGATTTTTTTTTAAAGTAAAGAGCTCTGAGCACAGTGTTATAAACTTTTTACTTACTGATAAAAAGTCATTAAAATCATACAAAAAACAAATGTGTCTACTTCAATTATTTTAAGAATTATCTACTCATCACAAACAGCAAATTATGTAATTGAATCAAAGAAAGTGCAACGTAAAACTACTTACAGTCCTTGATTAATAAAAATTTGGGGGCAGTTTAAGATTTTTTTAATTAATATTTTTATTCAACAAGCCAAAAAAGCAATACATTGATAAAAAATGGCTTTATATAAAAAATATTTTATATGATGTAACAAAATATGAACTTTCGATTGATCAAAGAATCGTGAAATAAAAAATGTACCATGGTTTCCATAAAAATATTAAGCAGCACAACTGTTTTTAACTTTGATAATAATAAGAAATATTTTTTGAGCACCAAATTAGAATGATTTAATCATATTTCACAATGATGTAATAATATTTCATAGCTCTCATTGCTGTTTTTATTTTATTTTTCATCAAATAAATGCAGCCTTGGTTAACATAAGACAATTCTGTCAAAAACATCTCACCATCCACAAACTTGTGTAATATATAGGTTATTGGGGTTAGCATGACTCTGTTAGTCTCCGCTGGTAGATTTGCACTTTTTATTTCAGAAACCATACTGCTGTGCTTTATAGCATTGCAAGATAGAAAAAGTCAAGACAAAGGCCATGTGGTGCTCCGATGGTAAACACACGTGAGAGTCAGTCTCGTTGGTAAGGCCATGTCTTCTGACACCATGGCAACCAGGAGCTGTTGTACTCTCTGAACCAGACACAACAGCTGCCTGGAGAGCAATGAACAAATTTCCATTACTCTGCCATGTGAGCCTCTCTCATTCTCTCTCTCATCCTCTTACTCTCACACACACACACACACACACACACGGCTAAGAGAAGCACTTTGAGTCAGTTCTCCATTGAAGGTGTAACTTCATTCTGGCACTCGCTTCCCCTCATCACCTTCAAAAGCACACAAATGGATTTTTGGCAAATTTTTTAAGATCACAAATGGAAAACAAATCACGATTTTTTGCCATGAAACCGTTTTCTGACTGCTTTTCAGATACATAAAAATTCCTTTAGCAATTACCACAAATCACTCAGCAGCTCAGCTAATGGAAAGCTGTTGCGTTCTGCACAAAAAGCTCATTTTTGGTGAATTCTGCTCTAACAGGTGTTTGGATAACTCTAACTTAAGTGTGTGGATGTGAAATTGGCACATGGTGTTCTCATGCCAAAAAAAAAGGTTACATTTGACTGTTTTTGTACAGTTTTGTTTTAGGTACTTTGACATACTATGTACATAATGGCACATTAATAGGGTAATTATCCAATATCATTCAATTGTAAAAGACTAATTAAATATTCTAGAATACTATATAAAATGTATATAAAATTGTGTGTAAAAACACATCAAAGCTGAAGAGTGTCTTCTGTGCTACTAGGCTCATCAGTTGGAATGGAAAAACTACTATTTTCCAATTGGATTCTCAAAGATGCCTAACCCATATTTTATTGGTCAGAAAACAAAACAACAACAACCAGATCCGCCCCAAAAAATTTACTTTGGTTGAGCCAAAAATGCATTAAGTTGATAAAAAATGAAAGTAAAGACATTTATGACAGGTGTTTGGATAACTCTAACTTAAGTGTGTGGATGTGAAATTGGCACATGGTGTTCTCATGCCAAAAAAAAAGGTTACATTTGACTGTTTTTGTACAGTTTTGTTTTAGGTACTTTGACATACTATGTACATAATGGCACATTAATAGGGTAATTATCCAATATCATTCAATTGTAAAAGACTAATTAAATATTCTAGAATACTATATAAAATGTATATAAAATTGTGTGTAAAAACACATCAAAGCTGAAGAGTGTCTTCTGTGCTACTAGGCTCATCAGTTGGAATGGAAAAACTACTATTTTCCAATTGGATTCTCAAAGATGCCTAACCCATATTTTATTGGTCAGAAAACAAAACAACAACAACCAGATCCACCCCAAAAAATTAACTTTGGTTGAGCCAAAAATGCATTAAGTTGATAAAAAATGAAAGTAAAGACATTTATGTGTCACGGTCACGGTGTGTGGAGGCAGGCAGGACGACGAGGACGACAAGGATTCCAATAATTACTTTTAATGTAGACACAACAAGGCAGATTCAGGAAGATGAGACACACACACTCGGGGTAACATTCACAATAACCGACACCAAGGCTCAGACAGACAGGAACTAATAAAGGGTAGATAATTATTGGCAGACAGGTGAGCACAATGAGGGTAATTTACTAATGATAGGTACGGGCTAAACCAACAAAAGGGGAAGAAACCACAATAAACCGTCCACAGGGGCGTTACATTACTCCCCCCTCCCGGAAGGTGCGTCCTAGCACTATAGAAACAGAGGGAGGGGCGGAGGGGGACTAGGGGGAGGACAAAGCAGTGGATGTGAGATGGTGACAGGGGAAGGCAAAGGGCTGGCAGGCAGACCAGACAGGTGGAGGTTCCGGCGGAGGACGGACTTCCAGGGAGGTGACGATGGAGAGAGGAGCCAGGGAGACGACCAGAAGGAACCGGACCAGGAGGAGGAGCCAGGTGGGACCCAGGCCACAGCCATAATAGCGGCCCACAGTGGAGCCGACGGAGGGAGGAGCCATGGAGGAGGAATGTCCACCGACTCCAGGGGGCCGACCAACGGCGGTGGAGCAGGTGGAGGAGGAGCCCGAGGCGGAGATGGAGATCCAACGAGGCAGGGGGATGCCGAGGATCCGGGGGGCCAGGGTGG
>NW_015505514.1:1066950-1068316 GCF_001515645.1 Sinocyclocheilus grahami | reverse complement strand
GGGAGGAAGGAGCCCAACGGAGCCGGTGGGACAGAGCGACAAAGCGCAGTCAGAGGAGAGGAGTCCAGAGGCGATGGCGGGTCGACGCCCAACCAAGGCGGAGCCGGAGGGACGAGGGAGCCCGGTGGAGCTGATAGATCGATGGGTGACCGTGGAGGCGAGGGAGCTAGGAGCCCGAGGTGGAGCCACTGGGTCTATGGACCGAGGCGGAGTCCAGGCTTCGGAGGCTGGAGACGGAGGTGAGGGAGACTCCAACCACGGTGACGCTGCAGGATGGCTGTCCCGCGGGGCTCGCACCGCAATGATGGTGGGCTGAGGGCGAGCAGAGGGGCTGACAGCTGACAGTGGTGGAGGATGCTGCAGCAGGTGGGAGGGCGGGCATTTTTGAGGAGCTGACACTGGAGAGAGCTCTTGGGCTGGAGCCCTTCCTGGGAGGAACTGGGGATCAGGAGCCCTTCCTGGGCTTAACAAGAAATCAGGAGCCCTCCCTGGGCCGAACTGGGGATCAGGAGCCCTTCCTGGGCTGAATTGGGGATCAGGAGCCCTTCCTGGGCTGAACTGGGGATCAGGAGCCCTTCCTGGGCTTAACAAGAAATCAGGAGCCCTCCCTGGGCCGAACTGGGGATCAGGAGCCCTCCCTGGGCCGAACTGGGGATCAGGAGCCCTTCCTGGGCTGAATTGGGGATCAGGAGCCCTTCCTGGGCTGAACTGGGGATCAGGAGCCCTTCCTGGGCTTAACGAGAAATCAGGAGCCCTTCCCGGGCTGAATTGGGGATCGGGAGCCCTTCCTGGGCGGAACTGGGGACCGGGAGCCATTCCTAGGCTCGACAGAGGATCGGGAGCCATTCCTAGGCTCGACAGAGGATCGGGAGCCATTCCTAGGCTCAACAGGGGATCCCAAGCCATTCCGAGGCTCGACAGGGGACCTGGAGCCATTCCTAGGCTCGACAGGGGATCGGGAGCCATTCCTGTGCTAAACTGAGGATTCCGAGGTCTCTCCTCCTCGTTTTGGCATGGAATTCCCTCCATCTTCTGGCCCTTATGTCACGCCATAGTCAACTCACCCTCAGCCATGATGCAGGGAATGGAGCACCTCTCCGCGCTCACACCGTCCATGGCTTGCTGCCTCGTGGTGGACACTGTCACCGGCTCTCGCACCTGGTCTGACGGGTTGGGCTCAACATCCGAGGTGATCCTCCGCTCAGTCACTTGGCTTTGCTCTGGCTCGTTGATCGCGGTGGGAAATGGCTCTCCGCCATCGGTGGGCTCAGGCTTATGCTCCGTACCGCGGGGAGATGGTGGGCTGGGCTCAGGGTCCAGAGTGGGGCTGGTGTTGTTGTCAGCGATGTCCATGGTCAGATGGGAC
>NW_015505514.1:1039234-1047840 GCF_001515645.1 Sinocyclocheilus grahami | reverse complement strand
CGACAGAGGATCGGGAGCCTTTCCTAGGCTCGACAGGGGATCGGGAGCCATTCCTAGGCTCAACAGGGGATCCCAAGCCATTCCGAGGCTCGACAGGGGACCGGGAGCCATTCCTAGGCTCGACAGGGGATCGGGAGCCATTCCTGTGCTAAACTGAGGATTCCGAGGTCTCTCCTCCTCGTTTTGGCATGGAATTCCCTCCATCTTCTGGCCCTTATGTCACGCCATAGTCAACTCACCCTCAGCCATGATGCAGGGAACGGAGCACCTCTCCGCGCTCACACCGTCCATGGCTTGCTGCCTCGTGGTGGACACTGTCACCGGCTCTCGCACCTGGTCTGACGGGTTGGGCTCAACATCCGAGGTGATCCTCCGCTCAGTCACTTGGCTTTGCTCTGGCTCGTTGATCGCGGTGGGAAATGGCTCTCCGCCATCGGTGGGCTCAGGCTTATGCTCCGTACCGCGGGGAGATGGTGGGCTGGGCTCAGGGTCCAGAGTGGGGCTGGTGTTGTTGTCAGCGATGTCCATGGTCAGATGGGACTTGCAGGACACCAGCACCCACATGATGAAGGCGGCGAGGCTCTCTCGAGGACCATCCCCGGACAACTGTGCTCGTGTGGTGGCATTAAGTCCAACTTGATAGAATGTACAGAGGCAGTTGCCCGGGTAGTGCGTGAGGTGAGCCAGGGACAGAAAGTCGTCCGTGTGGTCCTCAAGAGAGCGTTCCCCCTGCTCCAGCAGGAGGATTTGGAATGCGGGGTATTCCATAAAATAAAAAAAGACAAAAACCGGAAAAACAACCGAGGGGAAATACGCCGCTATACTTTACTTTTGGGTCGGTTATTCTGTCACGGTCACGTTGTGTGGAGGCAGGCAGGACGACGAGGACGACGACAAGGATTCCAATAATTACTTTTAATGTAGACACAACAAGGCAAATTCAGGAAGATGAGACACACACACACACTCGGGGTAACATTCACAATAACCGACACCAAGGCTCAGACAGACAGGAACTAATAAAGGGTAGATAATTAGTGGCAGACAGGTGAGCACAATGAGGGTAATTAACTAATGAAATGTACGGGCTAAACCAACAAAAGGGGAAGAAACCACAATAAACCGTCTACAGGGGTGTTACATTATGATGTTACAAAATGTTTCTTGAATGCTGTATGCTGTTTTTTAACATTTTAAAAATTACATTT
This sequence comes from Sinocyclocheilus grahami, assembly GCF_001515645.1. NCBI lineage: Eukaryota > Metazoa > Chordata > Actinopteri > Cypriniformes > Cyprinidae > Sinocyclocheilus > Sinocyclocheilus grahami. Next base: position 1,046,632 of record NW_015505514.1, on the reverse strand, counting down.
CATCATTAAAATGTATTTAGGTGAAACAAAAATTATCAAGCTGAATAAACATACACAGAAATTAACTTATCATTATGTACGCATGAAGAAAAGTGACAACAAAAGAGATTTTAGATTTTTGAGATAAAACATTTTTTTCTGTTTTCTGAGGGCTATCAGACATCTGATGTACTGTGTGTGTGTGTGTGTGTGTGTGTGAAATTCCCATTTGCTGTATTCAAGCACAGAGGCCTGTGAGAATGTCACAGTTGCCATTAACTCAGTCACCCTCTCCGGTGGGTCGAGGCGGGGTTGACCCAAAGGTGATGGACATCCTCTATTGTTGTGGGATAACCAAACTAAGCCTCGGTCACCCGCCCAGTAACCCCATGGCAGAGCCCTTTGCCTCATAACCCCAGGGGCCATGACAGCAACAATATTGATAGTAGCCAAACACTTCTCTGGAGGAGGAGACGGCCTCGTCTGATGAATAGCCAGACTAAGTACTTCTCAGCCCAGGCCGCTGTCTGAAACAAAATGTGCACAATAGCAGGTCACGCACCGAGCGTCAGGGCGGACTGCATTAAAAACAGCTCAGGACAGGCATAAGAAACACCCAGCCTTGAGTGCAAACTTTGAACCCTGGGTTCTTTCTTTCCATTCTTTTTTCTGTGATTGACCCTCTTCTGTCTCCATTTTCCCCTCACAACTGGGGTGACAACGTCCCATGGCTGGAAGGAAGATCTGGGACGCCCTGCTGGTTTAGCGACATTTCTGTGATGCTCACCACCTCAATTTCCTGGACAGCCATGATATTTGAAGTGATACCCACTCGAGACACCCTGTGCCTGCTTTGGGTCAGACTAGCAGCACGTTTACGAATCACACTCAACTGTAAGAGATGGTTTACTCAAAAATGAAAATTCTGTCCGTTTACTCACCCTCATGCTATTCCAAAACCTTTTAATTTTGATTAGTGCATACCTGTTAACCCTCCTGTTTTTCCCGGGATTTTCCCGTATTTTACCATTCTATCCCGCTATCATCCCGTTTAAATATTTCCCCATATTTCTCCCGTATTTTGAATCTTTCTTTAAAAAAAAAATCCCACTGGCCGTATTTTATATGTTTGATACATTCGCTTCCGGTAATACTCCCGTAATTTGTATGGGTCAAACCTCATTATATGGATAATCACGACAACAAATTCCAAGGTTGTCCAGTTGTCAGATCTTGTATGAAACGCATCTTTCTCACACGATCGACATATACAAATTTCAACCCATTTGTCCCCTCAACATGGCAACCTACAGCCCAGTGGTGCTACTGATATGTGCGCAGGTAGTACCGTGGGAAGGAAAGATCACTGGCACTCAGGTGGTGCTCCAGTGAAAAAAACTAAATATACACATAAATGTATATTTACATGTATAATGAGATATACTGTAGCTTACACTTCAAAAGGCTATTTAATTGATTAAATATGAGCACTGCAAGTTTCAAAGTCAGGTGATGCGCTAATTTGTTTACTGCGGTTACCGGGGAAACGGTTATATTCCTGGCGAAAAGCGCCACCTGCTGGCAGAGAATGAATTTGACTTTTTCAATAAGCCAAAAACCCCTCTTATTTTTACGCAGAAAACACGCAGTTGTAAATGTGAACTGGTGGATCAACAAGAATATAATGAATTATAAAACTCTAAATATATAGCCTACACTAAGATATATTATGTTATTAAATGAATATAATTATTTGATAATAATTGTTTAAATTAATATAAAAATAAAATAATATAATATAAAAACTGTTACTTTTGACTCCGCTCCCCCCTTCAAACTTGCGTTGATGTGATTGGTTACAAGACATTTAAGATTATTCTTGATGTTCCATATTTAAATGTGCATGAGATTTATACTTTATGGTGCTTTTTGTTGTCCTTTTTGGAGCTTCACAGTGTCTGTCCTGCTTCATACCTTCACGTAATTTTCTGCTTTTACAGTATTTCTTGTTCTACTGAAGAAAAAAGTCAGAAAGGTTTGGACAACACAACATCACAGCAATTCATAACTATTCTCCATTTAGGTGAACTGTTGACAAATTTGTATCACATTTGTACCTTTTTGTATAATCTGCTTACATCCAACTCAGAGTTAGTTTTATAAGTGGGATATGGGTCAGACCTTCATGTTTATTCATTTTTATTTGTTCTAAAAATCATATTCTTTCGCATTACTCAAATTGTACGAATTCATCACCAATTTGCCAAGTAAAATAGTTATGTTTAGAATAACATTTTCATTTTTAGGTGAGCTATCTCATTAAGACCATAAGGCGTTGATAAAAGTTAGCATGGTCAACAATCCATTTTTAGAGTGGTAAAGGGTAAACCTACTCCTTTAAGCACAGAAAGCCCTCAGATTTTCATACCTAACCTTAAAACCTGTTTAGTATTTCTGGCCTCTAAATCTTTGGCTGTTATATACAACAGATGGCCATGACCATTAGAAATGACTCTTCAGCGATTATTAGGACAAATGTGCTTTTAGCTTTCAAAAGAGCAATTTGTGTGACTATGCTTTTAGGATCAGGTGTCCCGACACACAATGGGAGGTTTATAGTCATGAGCAGAGCTACAGATTGGGTCCCCTTGAGCCCCAAACCTCTGAACTGCCGAGCTCTGAGGGCACAGGGCCAGTTCTAAGGCAACCCGGGACACTGCAAGCATGGTGAGCGGTAAAAATCATGCTGTTCTACTTAATGAGCTGCATTCGTTTAGGATAAAAAGCTGCATTCTTTTATCACATGAAAACTTTGCTCTCAAAGTCCCTTCTCTCTTCTAAAAGTTGGAATAAACACACACACACACACACACACACACATACAGGAAAAAAGCATAAGTGAGAATAAAAAGAGGGGGAAAAAACAAAAAAGAGGAGAAATTGCCTCATTAATGCATGCTGCGTGCTGCCCTGAGCCTTTTTCTTTTGCCTGTGCCCAGCGGGAGCCCTTTTTATCAGGCCAAAGGACACCTTTCAAAAGACCATTAGTGAAACAGGACCAGATGCACCTCGGCAAATTCCTCCCTGTCATGCAAGAGAGAGCGAAAGAAGAGGATAAAGCAGAACCCCACTCGATTCGTCCAGCCAGGCGAAGGGCTGACCTTGAGGTGGTGGGCGGGCTGCCTCCGGAGGACGAGGTGTCAGGCCTGTCGTCCGGGCACCATCCCGAGCCAAAAACTCCCCCTCCAGGTTAATGGCTTTTACCTGTTGTTATCTGAAAAATGGTAATGGCTGGCACCCCAGAAGCTGTGGATGCAATTACCCCCATCAGGATCCTTCTGTTAAATATGATTTGACCAATCAGCATAATTTGGACATTTACGCATGATGGCCTCGGTAACTCGTTTTGCACTGATCTCACCCAGAGCGGCAAAGTGCACAGCTAATAGTACACATGCCATTCAACAAATTGACATTTTCATCAGGCGGACGCATCAGGACACTGCCAAACTCTGCTCCCAAGGGAGTTCAGTAGAACTGGCCTTTCTGCCTCGACGACTCTGATTAAACTCCTAGACATTCAAATCGCTATAATAAATGTCTCCAGCTCCAACTGCACCAAATGTGACTTCAACTAAAGCAACAGAGCACGGCAGACATTTAAATGACAGTGATAACTGATTTTTAAACCATTTTGATATGTTTACAGTGGCTGCCACTGGAAAAAGAGTTGTCCACCTGGCATGCCATACTAAAATGCAACATAGACAACAGCCTTCTGAAGAACACTTCCTATGGTGCAGAAATGTTGCATATGTCAACGTGGACACATGAACAAGTTTGAGTCAAAAAAAGATTGACTAGTTCTTGGTAATGCATGGTGGATTTGATATTGTCTGTGGAAATTTGGTGAAAATATAACAAAACTGTATGTATACATATGCATGCCATAGATTAAAACCATTTAATTAAAATGTTGTCACTGACCCTCATCTCATTCCAAATCTGTATAACTTTGTTTGGAACACAAAAGGAGAAGTACTGCATACAATGAAAGTGAATGGTGGCTAGGGGCTATCAAGCTTTATAAATGACTACATATATATTTTAAGTTGCACAGCAATGCTGTATTTTATTTTATTTTTTACATAAAAATACAATAAGTATGGTGCTTTTAGTCATTTTTAGAACTTAACAGCCCTCGGTCCCCATGAACATGAACATTCTGCTAAATTTCTCTTTTATGTTCCACTGAAGAAAAAGTCAAGTTTGGAATTATAAGAAGGTGATGACAATTTTCATTTTTTTAGGTGAACTATCCCTTTAACTCCTGCTGATGTGTGAGACCCATTCCTTCAATCTTCATCAAACCTGATAAAATCTTCCTTTAGAAACCAACACCAGGGAAATAACAACACAAAGAAAAATTTGAGTGAGTAAGTCAAATCAGGGAACTTATGTTACTATTTGTGTACTCTAGTAAAACCCGGAAACTGTAGATGAGTCACTGCATCGTATACAACATTGTGCATAACAAATTAGTTTTATGTAAATTCAAGATGTGTAAGCTGTAATTTCAAGTTTCAGTAACACTTTGTATCCGTTTCCTAAACTATATTGTTATAGCATTAACCAATGATTGACTGGCACGTATTTTATTTGTTCATTCAGCCATATGTCTCTAGAGACCACATAACAGGTTTCAGCAGACTGAACTGTGTGACACGTTATTGATCAGATGTTGTTGTGAAGTCTGTTCGTCCTTATCAAGTCTTCCTTTGCCCTCTACACCCCAATTCCTGTAACCCAACAACCATCAGTTCAGTGAATGATTGCACCCTGGGGCCATACTGACACCTGGTCACAAGAAAACGCAGACGAGGGGTTCGAAGTTGAAGATTGAGAGTAAGAAAGGAGAAGGTTACTCACAGATGTAGTAGTATTCATGGCCTGGGCGGAACTCGAAGCCCAGAGAGAAGGGTGTGAACAGCTGGAACTTCTCTGAGAACTTGAGGGGCCCATTCGGACTCATTGGGCGGTTGCATTCCCAGCGCTTGAAGCCTTTCATGTGGTGGTTGCAGGTGGTGTAGCCATCATAGTTGACCATGAAAAGGATGTAGCGTTCCATGCGCTCCTGTGGATGATGGTCCTCATAGTGTGGACAGTAGATGTCCAGGTAGTCATTGATGGCCACCTCCACTGTGTATTCACCATGCAAGAATCTGAGGAAATAAACACAAACAACTTACTTGAGATCCACAAAACTGCCAAAGTTATCACAATGACAGGCTGAAGATTGAGAACGTAACATCTTTTAACACAAAGCTCGAAAAAGAAATTGCTAGTAGCTCCTGTCACTCATAGTGGAGATATTTTCCATGTTGTATGTGACAGGATGGGATTGGTTGAAGGGGGACTTGGAGCTAAAGGCTGTACTGACTGGAATGACCAAGTGGAAGTGGATGAGCAGAGACTGACAGGGCTTCAGAGAGAGAAAGCCACTTCATTAAGGGTTTTCACATGGTCTGGCTTCAGCCCAGCTCTTCTGAAATGAGTTTGCTGGCTGGGGCAATTTAGACACAAATTGAGCACCTGCAGGAAGGTATGACTTGAGACGCAAAAACTGCAGTTACTTCAGTGGATCTGTGACTTCATGTGCAGAGAATACAGTGGTACTAAAAAGCATTTGGACACTTAAAAGGAAAGTTCAACCGAAAATTACAATTCTGTCATTATTTATTCACCCTCAAGCCAATTTATTCACCCCAAAGTCACATATATGACTTTCTTCTGTAAAACACAGTGGTTTTGCTTGAAAAGTGAGGTAATTTTTATTTTTCTGATATTAAATATGGCTTTTTACTTACTGATAATGATATGAAGCCTTGCAGCTCATTTGAAAAGGATCCAGCCTTAGCTAACCATGTGGTTTTCACCTTTCAAAAAAACAGGAAGTATTGTAGAGAGAAACAGCAAAACACACACGTGTGTGTGCGAACATGAGTTCTTCAGATCCTCTTTTTCTGTCCACAGTGTGAAGATTACATGAATAAGATCTAACGGCTCCAGCCGAGAGACTCTAATGGTTTGTCACCAGTGCGGTTGACACACCTGCTCCATCCTCCATTCTCTATGCCATCAAAGCAGCCCCCTTCACTACAGACACTACAGAACATAACACAGCAAACTCAAATCAACTGATCACACTATAAGAAGCCATACCAGCGTGCTTCATCCAATTTAGCAGAATATCAAAGTGAAACAAAGACAAGATGAAATCAAAAGAAACGCACAGGGTCAACAAAACCCTATATACAAAAGGTCTGTGCCAAAACTTGCCTACATTCATACTGAAATATAATCTCATAAATGACAGATTTGAAACATTCTACATAGGCAGCAGCGACTCATGCTTTATAAAAATACAGATGATGCAAGAATGACACAAAATAATAAAAAAGCATGTCATGTAGTGTAAATATCAAGTAAAAACAAATATATTTTCCTTACATCTTAAATACATGAGTATTTGTTTTCAAAGATAAAAGTATTTTCACAAATATCATGAATAATTTATTCATAAATGTACAGTTTTTGGCGAGTTGCACCACATTACATTTTACAATCTGAACTAACCTTAACATGTCATAAAAAGGTCAAATGATTTAGTATTTTAAGAGACTAATTGATCCTGACAGATATGCAAGGGTCCACTCTATGATATAATTTTCTGTTTTATGATTTAATTTCTGCATGTTTCTGAATGTTAGTTCAGCACCACATTACTTGGATTTTGCAGACAAAGGTTTTTCTAATACCAATAAGCAGTGAAGCAGTTTTGTTAAAATTATTTTTTCTGAGATAAAAAAAGATTATACCAGCCTGACTTTTTAAAAATTTAATTAATTCATAATACTGATGCTGACTTAATAAAAATATTCTACAAGGAAGGTCTTTGATCCAACATGTCTCTGTCTCATTTTGACAGGATCTAGCCTTAGCTAATTACATATGGTTTTCACCTTACAAAATACAGGATGCATTGTAGACACAGACATAATAAAAGACACACATGTATGTTTGTGTGCGAACCTGAGATCTTTAAACCTCTTATTCTGTTCACAATGTGAAGATTACATTAATACGATCCAAAGCTCCAGCTGGTTTGTCACGAGTGCGGAAGCAGGTGTTTTGTTAAAATAATATTTTGCAAGAGATAAAAGATTACACCACCCTGCCATTTTTCATCAAGTTAAATTTGTGTGGCTTTTGAATTTGGCCAAATTTGGCCGAAAGAAGGTTTCTTAGTAGGCAGCATTAAACTGCCTACCAAAGTCTTTGCATTTGGACCACATCTTTGATATGGAGGCAGGTTTTTGGAATGAAACAAAATACATTTACAAACTATAAAATGTCCTC
>NW_015505514.1:1030051-1039215 GCF_001515645.1 Sinocyclocheilus grahami | reverse complement strand
GGGGGGGGGGGGGGGGTACACAAATAAAATTCAAAAGCTGCTTCGCTTTGCAGACTGTGAGTGAAGTCTACATTAATCAGAACATCACATGGCTTTGTTTTCTGGAGGTCTCTGAGGGGATAGAGGGCAGGGACAGGGCCAGGGGGTGAGGGGGCAGTAGGCGGGGGTTTGGAGTGAGATTTGGCATCAGATGACAGCTAATCTAGGTCTGGAATTACTGTCAAAGGGCCAAGTCAGGCCAAACACCAGCTGTAGCAGCACAAGCTAAAGCTGAAGCTCCTCCAGACGTCTCCTTGCCTTATCACCGAGGCCCAGAGAACAACCCCCTTCACACTGCATGACTTTATCCCTTTCTCCAATTTTGTGTGTCACTTTCTTCTTCGGCCATCAGCAATATATTAAACCCCAAGTTATATGATCGATGACCTGGACTACATCACTGATGCTGTCTTAGTTCGCCTTGTATCCAACAAGCTCAATAAAACATCTTGAAAAAACAGCCCATGTTCATCTCATACCGCCTCAGCAAAAAGCACCTAGATATTTTTCTCCCTAGCAGGGGAAAATGCTCCGTTCTCTCCGGAGATGCGTGTACTCTGTCTTAAATTGTTCTTGTTATGAGTTTTTGTGTCAGTTTGCCTTTAATCACGGTTTTCCAGTAAACGATATCGAGAGCTGAGCGCAGAGTAATGGGAGCAGAGCTCCACCATAGGACCCTCCTGATGTTTACAGAGCTCTAAATTTAATCACCCTGCCATAAAAACATGTGTTAGCGGTCCTTTAATGCAAAGTGCGTTATCATTACTACACATTCCGCGGGTCAGGCATATCTCTTTCAGATTCATATGGTGCATTACGCCTTAACAAATCAATATCAATGCCCCGTCCCCTCTTTCACTCCCAGATGTCATTAAATCTGGAGGAGTCGGCCAAATGATCCGACACACTGAGGCAACACGTCATTCCCTTTGATTCAAAAGTATCTTGGTATAAAAAATGACCTTACAGTCGGTGGCTGGTGGGTACGGGGTGTCCGAAGGGGGGAGATGACAGATGGAAATATCAATAAGTGAGCCCAGAATGTTTAGAGAGAGCTAATGCATGCAGTTAGGTGAGCTCGCTTCATCAATCACACTGTGGTCACTGGTCTACTTCCTCCTCGAGTCCTCAGAGCATAGTCCCACTCAGACCTCCCTGAACTCTTCCTCCGCCACTACATCAACAACTGATCTCACATCAGCTCTAAATGAGCTGTATAGTCTCCCTTTCACAGCAGGATATTTTCATCATGTCTACAATCCAGTTAGAACCAAAAAAGGTTTTACAGCCTGATGCCAAAAAGAACCTTATTAGGTTTACAAATAACATTTTCTTTGCCCTTTTTCTCTCAAGCAAGAAAAAAAATTACACAGGAGATATCCTCACTTAAGGACAACAATGAAACCGAATGGAGAACAAAATGGGACTTTTGCTAAAGTTTTCCGCTTCTCAGAACTTTACCCTAAGAATAAGGCCTTCAATATCACACTCTTTGTAAGAAATCTCAAAGATGTCTCAAATTGGGATCAGACTTGTCAAGATAAACTGTAATCAAATGGCTAAAAGCATGAACTCATGTGAACCAAATGATCTGAGCTATGTATCTACTACACTCTGGGTTTTTTTTTTATATCAGTTGCTTCTGTTTCATTTTTGGAGAAAATTATGAGAGAAAGTTGGTATTTAAATGAAATACCTGTAACGCAAGGTAACGTCCCTCAAGTTCATTTGAAAGAGACCCAGAAAGAGATCTGAAGAACCTATAATGTAACATCAATATTTTTAACCTCTAAAGAACCAAGCAGCCAACACAAGAACAATATACAGCAACCAATGGAGTACAACAATTACGGAATGATGGTGAAGCAAAGAACCATTGAAGCATGCAGTATATATTTTTAAGACTGAACATGAAATAAACTTTTCTTGATGTACTTTGTTTTATTAAATAGTTTTGATTCAATTATTTCATCAAATATGTCATTGATTGAATTCTAATTAAATTTAATTGTGATGTGTGCCTTTGGTGAAACTGTGCTAAGATTCTTTCTCTTCCCATCTGAAGGAATGTATGTGTGCAGAAAGTCTTTTTGGGGCTCTTTGGGTCTTTGGTTCAATCTTCAGCCGCTATCATCCCCACAGGACTTCAATTAATCAGACCAAACCACTCTCGTTTGGCGTGTTTAGAAGGAGCGTGACTCTCGGGGCGAACTTTCCTGGCGGTGCGGTCAAAGAAGGGGTTTGAAGTGCAGTGATTTACGGCAGTGTCTGGCCGACAGAGAGCCTCAGATCCAGATTTCAGAACTTCCTTTAGCAAATGTTTGCATGTAGAAGAGTCTGTTTTCCAGGCCCATAGCAGGAAGCATCTTCAATGGAAGCGGTTAAAACCAAGCAGTTCAGGTAAGACAGAATCCATGATTTATCATGGCATGTAGAGGCTTCTGGCTGGTACAAACAAAGTCATTTTGACTATTAAGAGTTTTTAATGTGTCTCTCTCATGCAATGCTGTGAATTTCAGAATTGGACTAATGAAGTGGAAAAGTGGTTTTGAGTGTTTTATAAATGAAACATCTAATGGATTGTGTTACACCAACTACCGAAATTGGGGTTGCGTGGAGGTTTACCTCGGTGCAATTGGACAGTCCAGCTGTCTGGAAGGAGAGAGAAATGAGACAATCTTATTCCTCTTTAGAAAGCCCCACACTCTAAGCCAAGTGATTCATTATATTTTGCACCGCATTTTGCCACAGAGCAGATGCTAAAGTTTGCCAAACTTCTGTCAAACAGAAATGATGAGTTTGTGAAAGTCTTGTGGAGTTTGGTCCTCATTTAGAAGTTATTGTTGGTTTTCTCTGTCCTGAACCTTTAGTTGAGTTGCAGCCAAAGCAAATATGTGTGATTATTCTGCAATTAACCAACGACCTGGCTATAATAGTTTAGGGCAAACACAGCAAGCTAATAACCTGGCACAAGCCTCACACACTTCAGGTGTAATTCTCCCTCAAACGCATCACCACCTCGGGCATGCTGCAAGGTTATGTGCTGGGTCCGCATGAGTTTTGAGATTTTGATGGTGGGTTAGTTCTGGTGTCAGGGGTTTAGCAGCACATTTCATGCCGATGTATATGCCTAAATGAGGGGGAGGGTAGACGCAGAGTTTAGCATGTGTGTGTTTGTGTGCATGTGAGCGAGAATGGTCCTTTGTGCCAACGGCTCTGGGTCTGGAACCCATTTCCACATGCTCAGCTTGGGCTTGGTCTGTGGACCACCTCTCCCCATGTGGAACATGTTTATTGTTCTTTGTGTCAGGCAAACGCCGAGATCTCCACGGCCCCCTCCTCCCCTCACGTCTCCCCGCAATCTCTCCTGTTATTCCAACTCTGTTTGAGCAATTTTTCTATCACAGCATTTATGCAAACGTTATCCCAGCTGACATTTGGCCAGGGCTAAAAAGCACTGTCAAGGGGGGGATGGTTGAGAAAAATAAAACTAACAACAAAGAAGAAGAATAGGACAGAAGACACAGGGGACAAAACACATGTGCCCTGTGTGAGAGGAAAAATAATAGCTGTTTTTGCTCCTCCTTTAACACAAATGTCTAGTTATATGTTCAGGTAAGTAGGTCTGTGTGTCTGTAATTATCCAGGTGCTGTGTGTTCTCTCGGAAGGTCCATGTTCACATTCACCTTCTCTTCACACGGCGTCCTTATTTACTCTGGATCGCCGTTAGATAAAAGTACCCATCCTCGCTGTGACACTACGCCCCCCTGTTTAATTAAATTTGTATGCCTTGGCCTGCTTTGTAAGACCTTTCAGTCACTGAAAGACAGTGGGAGAAAATAGAAGTGACCAATGCAGTCTGGTAAATGAAAGGACAGCAAACAAATCTGTGTTCTATCATCAAAAGCGTGTTCAGGTAGCAGCTGCGCTGGGATGCTGTCTGTCATTGTACCACGGCTCTAATGGCAGGGCTCGACGCTTACTTTTCTTTTTAGGAGCACTTGTGCTCCTAACTTAAAAAATTTAGGAGCACGTTCAAAATTTTAGGAGCACCTTCTAATCAATAATCCAAAATGTTATCAAAAAGTAGCCTTCCCATTACGAGGTAATATTTGACTCCTCTAACTTTATTAAAAGTATGTCATCTTTTGTCAAATTCTTAAATTATATTTTATAAGCTTAACAACAGAATAAGAGTAGAATAAGAAACAAGTTAAAAATCAAATGAAATCAGTATTAACAAAAATAATTTGTAGAGGTGGCACAGAAGAACACAAAAGTGTTGTTTGATGTACTTTCAGACATTTAATGAGGCTCAGAAGTGGAATGAGTGCAATTAAATCCATAAATCCATGATGATATTAATGTTTTAAATATAAAATTTTGAATATAGAAATATTAAATGATTTAAATAACTGAAAAGATACTTTAAAAATGAAACTAAAACTGCCAGCAGGTGGCGGCAAGTCACTGATTTTTATCACTGAATCATTCATTCAATTGATTCATTCGAACGGCTTATTCATTCAAGAGTGACTGTCTTTATGAATGGGTAATCATGAATCACTGACTCACTAGATTCGTTTAAAAAAACTGTTCGTTCATAAACGAAACACCGCTGTGTTTGAATGGAGATGCGCAGCGGCTGAGCTGTGACTTTGTTTTTAAACTATTTTCGAAATATTTCGAAATACAACGAAATAGAGCAAAATCAGACAATAGTGTTATAGTCAGACAATGTAAGTAACTTAAAATTAACTTCTTGTTTATTGAATTGTATTGTATTAAATCAGTTATCACATTTACAAACTCCCTTAAACATCATTCAAAGCTGTCACTCATCATCTTAGTTCATCGCGAGCTCACATTTATAATCAACGAAGCCCTCTACACTGTGTGATGAATCTCTTATTTACACCCTGTCTACACTTTGCTTATGAAGGATTGGTGAGATATGTCTGATACATTACTCGACGCTGCAAAAACACGTAGAAAGCTTTGAAGCTTCCCTGAGCGCAATCACAAGTATGATGATGATCGGGTCAGTCGCACTGGGGCTCCTAAAATAAATTTCATAGTCGCACGCAGTAGTTTTCAGTCGCAAATGCGACTGAAATGGTCGCACTGTCGAGCCCTGAAAGCAACTTACAAATGAGGACAATGGAAGCAATCAAAATCAACAAAAAGTGCTATAACAAGTCTCAGTTAGATTAACGCAGCACACGTAGCAAGGGTTTTTTAATTCTATAATAGATAAAAAGAAAACAGATAGAATAGAGCAAGTTAGTGTTAGAGGCCTTTTTTGCTTTTGTTAATTGTATAATAAATAAAAAGAACTGAAATAGAATACAAAAAGAATAGAGAAGCTAGTGTTAGTTTTTATACTATATATACTGGCTAAATACTTCAGCCATTGTGTTTTGTTTGAATTCTGCGTACAGTTTTTGTGTAATGTGCTAAATTAGATTATATACAATTCACCAAAAATCACACACAACTTAAATTTTTTTTTCTTTTTAATATTGTAAATAGTATTGTAAATGTTTTTATTGTAAATTCCTTTTTTACATTTATTTCTCATGTGTATGCTTGATGCTACCAATGCCAAGATCATGGGTTTAATTACAAGTAAAATTGCCATGATTGAATTGATAAAAATGTAGCCTATGCCTTCAACACAGTGTGCATTTCTTCGGATAAAAGGTCTTCAGTCTGACAAATGCATGAATGTAAATGTAAATACAAGAAGACTTCAAATATTCACCTTAGTCAGGGTAGTGCCATATTTCATTTTTGACAGGAATGAAAATGAGGCTGTGTGGGACTGAAGTACAGTGTGTTCAATGGATTGTACTGTTGTTCAACAACATAACGATTATTTAGCTGATGAAACAAAAACTACATAAAACAGTTTTGAAAGTTGTAAGTAGGGCTGGACGATATGGCCAAAATTGACATCACGATATATTTCTTAATTTCGGTCGATACTATATAATTCCGATATGAACACTATTTATCTGAAATAGAAATCTTTTGTAGCATTATAAATGCCTTTATCATCACTTTTGATACATTTTAAGCATCCTTGCTAAATAAAGTATTAATTTCTATAATTTCTTTCCCCAAAAAATTATAAAAATTATACTGAATGGAATAGTGTATAATGTTACAAAAGCTTTTTATTTCAGATAAATGCTGATCTTTGGATCTTTCTATTCATCAAAGAATCCTGAAAAAAAAAATGTACTCAACGGTGTTAAATATTGATAATCAGCATATTAAAATGATTTCTGAAGGATCATGTGACACTGAAGACTGGATTAATGATTTGCCTATGTATGATCACAGGAATAAATTACATTTTAAAATCTATTCAAATAGAAAGCAATTTTAAATAGTAAAAATATTTCAACATTTTACTGTTTTTGCTGTACTTTGGATCAAATAAAAGCAGAAGAGAATTCTTAAAAAAAAAAAAACCTTACAAATCTTACTGTTCAAAAACTTTTGACTGGTAGTGTAGGCTAATTATTGTTATAGATTGAAACAAATGTGCTTCAGCCAGAAAAAAGGGTATGAAAAGAGCTCCGAGTCGCTGCAGAAAACAAAAAAATTGGAAATGTTGCTTCTTTATCAGATCAAATGAAAATGCCATCGAAACTATTCTATAGACAGTCGGTTCCCTTCAGAGATACATTCATATAAAACACCCGCGCCGTGTTATGATTTTGAAACGTGCTTATTCAACGAAGTCAAACAGCACAATTAAATCAATGTATGAGTTTAAAAATCATATCACCGTTATTGAGAAAAATTATATCGCGATACATATTGATATTGAATTATTGTCCAGCCCTAGTTAAAAATTAAGTCTAAATACTATAAGTCTGTCTGTGTGTGTGTGTGTGTGTGTGTGTGTGTGTGTGTGAGAGAGAGAGGGAAACAGCACTAGTTTTATGGGTGGGCAGACGAGAGAGATTAACAAGGATTTCTCAAGCACACACACCTTGAAAACAAGAGGAAACTGAAGCACTTCAACCTAACTTTTTAAAAATTACATAGCACAATCCTTATGAGATAATATTTACTTAAATAAAAGTTTATGTATAGACACACAAACATATTTTACTGTACACATGTGTATATTTATTTATACACATACTTTATTTACTTATAATTTTAAGATATAAAATAATAATAAAACAATTATAAAATATAATATATAATTGTATTTATTAATTTATTACACTTAAGCTTACACACCTAACACAGAGACTTAAACATTAAGTTTAACATCATTTAAAAAGCATCTTAAATTCAAGCCCCTTTGGAGAATGTTTCCATACTGCCAAGTCAATACTGAGAAAAAAAAAAGTAAGTCAACCGGCATTAAATCCTAAATCACCACTACTTCTAAAGTATCCTATGAGCAGAGACATTTTAATAAAATCGAATTAATGTTCACCCCTTCAGCTTGACTGTATGTAAAAATAAAATGTGTGGGGCCGTGATCCAGTCAAACATCTCTGGGGTTCTCGGCTCTCTAATCAGAGTTTAAAAATTTGAAAGCTGTGACTGGTTTTCCCTACTTACTTGAGCAATCATAATTTTGATGGACAGCACAGGCTCTCCTGAATGAGCACACACTTGCTTTTGTTTCCAAAAAAAAAACTGAAATATTATGCAGCATATTGTTAATAATAAGAAATGTTTCTTGAGCAGCAAAATCAGCATATTTTGCAAATTCAGCTTTGCATCACAAGAATAAATGACATTTTTAAAATTGTTCGCAATATTATTGTTTTTGCTATATTTATGATTAAATAACTGCTCAATTTGTTGAGCATAAGATACTTCTTTCAAAAACATTAACCACAAATTTTAAATAGTAGTGTATTCTGAATACATCTGAGCCAGTGATGAACAGAAAGGTTGAGTGCAAACATTAACCCTTTTTACCTCAGCCATATGTAATCACTTTCAGGCTGTATGAAGTGTGAATTTTATGGCATGGTACCAGAGTACTGCGATTAGGAATGAATGAAATCCACTCTCTGTGCGCGTTACGTCCTCTAGGGGGCTGCTGGGATCCGCGCTGTGTGATTGTGAGTGCTTTTCTCCACAGTGTGATAACATGCTGTTTTTCTCATCATGGGGTGAGTAAACACCTGTCTTAGAAAATACACCATCGCAAACAAACAACCAAGAGCACAGCAAGACGCTCATGCATAATGACGTGTGAACACATGCATGTAAAACTAAACACATGCATACGCTGGAAAGCCTGTAAACGTCTTTCTCGTCTCACACACACACTCTAATGCCCTCAGCCTAATTGTCACTCCCATAACAAACACACAAAAGAGTTGCTCTCGGGTTTCTGTCTCTCAGCGTAAAAGTGACTGGGTTTGTCAGAGGGCATCAAACAGAAAATGATGGTAATGCCATGCACTCTAAAGCTAAGTGTATCACCCGTCCCACTCTCCCTGACCTGCCCTCTTTATCTTTTTTAACACCATTAGCAAAGTGCAGTGTAATAGTGTTATAAGCCCTCCCCTGTCCGCAGGAGAAGGATTGGGTGACGGACTCTCATCCACTCGGCCATTCTCATCTTGTCCAGCCTCTTTTAAAAGTGCTTGATGTATTCTTTTCTTTCTCGTCATGAGTACCGCCATTTCCTTTGCATCGTCCCACTTTGTCAAACATCTTGCGCTGAATTCTTCCCCCTAAAA
This sequence comes from Sinocyclocheilus grahami, assembly GCF_001515645.1. NCBI lineage: Eukaryota > Metazoa > Chordata > Actinopteri > Cypriniformes > Cyprinidae > Sinocyclocheilus > Sinocyclocheilus grahami. Next base: position 1,030,443 of record NW_015505514.1, on the reverse strand, counting down.
GCACTAACCACTGTTCTCTGTGCTTTTCTTGAAGTTTTTAAAAAGATCCTCAACATGACGCTCTAACCCAAAATGAGCCTGTGGCTAACTATTTTTGTTGAGACAAGGACATCATGTGTAATCTGTGGCTTCTTTGCTCAGTCTTTCAAAATGTATGCATTCTCTAACAAAACAAAATGAGAAAAAACATCAGGAAATATGATAAAACTTAGAAAAAATGGTACAAAACTGTCACTGAGTTTGTACCCTTTTACTTTAGGTACTGATGTGCACTTTTAATGTAAATTTAATGTACTACTAATAAGTACCATTTAGGGGTAAATGAGGCATAAAGAGAGTGTAAACATTGTGTTCCCTTTCATGGGAACTTCGAACTGTGTCCTCTAGGGGTC
>NW_015505514.1:1029663-1030041 GCF_001515645.1 Sinocyclocheilus grahami | reverse complement strand
TTCAGATTCATATGGTGCATTACGCCTTAACAAATCAATATCAATGCCCCGTCCCCTCTTTCACTCCCAGATGTCATTAAATCTGGAGGAGTCGGCCAAATGATCCGACACACTGAGGCAACACGTCATTCCCTTTGATTCAAAAGTATCTTGGTATAAAAAATGACCTTACAGTCGGTGGCTGGTGGGTACGGGGTGTCCGAAGGGGGGAGATGACAGATGGAAATATCAATAAGTGAGCCCAGAATGTTTAGAGAGAGCTAATGCATGCAGTTAGGTGAGCTCGCTTCATCAATCACACTGTGGTCACTGGTCTACTTCCTCCTCGAGTCCTCAGAGCATAGTCCCACTCAGACCTCCCTGAACTCTTCCTCCGCC
>NW_015505514.1:1028649-1029233 GCF_001515645.1 Sinocyclocheilus grahami | reverse complement strand
TTTTTTTTTTATATCAGTTGCTTCTGTTTCATTTTTGGAGAAAATTATGAGAGAAAGTTGGTATTTAAATGAAATACCTGTAACGCAAGGTAACGTCCCTCAAGTTCATTTGAAAGAGACCCAGAAAGAGATCTGAAGAACCTATAATGTAACATCAATATTTTTAACCTCTAAAGAACCAAGCAGCCAACACAAGAACACTATACAGCAACCAATGGAGTACAACAATTACGGAATGATGGTGAAGCAAAGAACCATTGAAGCATGCAGTATATATTTTTAAGACTGAACATGAAATAAACTTTTCTTGATGTACTTTGTTTTATTAAATAGTTTTGATTCAATTATTTCATCAAATATGTCATTGATTGAATTCTAATTAAATTTAATTGTGATGTGTGCCTTTGGTGAAACTGTGCTAAGATTCTTTCTCTTCCCATCTGAAGGAATGTATGTGTGCAGAAAGTCTTTTTGGGGCTCTTTGGGTCTTTGGTTCAATCTTCAGCCGCTATCATCCCCACAGGACTTCAATTAATCAGACCAAACCACTCTCGTTTGGCGTGTTTAGAAGGAGCGTGACTCTC
>NW_015505514.1:1022043-1028639 GCF_001515645.1 Sinocyclocheilus grahami | reverse complement strand
ATTTACGGCAGTGTCTGGCCGACAGAGAGCCTCAGATCCAGATTTCAGAACTTCCTTTAGCAAATGTTTGCATGTAGAAGCGTCTGTTTTCCAGGCCCATAGTAGGAAACATCTTTAATGGAAGAGGTTAAAACCAAGCAAGCAGATTAGATAAGACAGAATCCATGATTTATCATGGTATTTAGAGGATTCTGGCTGGTATAAACAAAGTCATTTTGACTATTAGAATCTTTAATGTGTCTCTCTCAAGCAATGTTGTGAATTTCAGAATTGGACTAATGAAGAGGAAAAGTAGTTTTGAGGGTTTTATAAATGAAACATTTATGGATTGTATTACTACAACCACCGAAGTTTGGGGTCGGGTGGGGGTTTACCTCTGTAAAATTGGATAAAGACAGTCCAGCTGTCTGGAAGGAGAGAGAAAGGAGACAACCTTATTTGTCTTTAGAAAGCCCTACACTTTGTGCCAAGTCATTTATTATATTTTGCACCACTTTTTGCCACAGAGCAGATGCTAAAGTTTGCCAAACTTCTGTCAAACAGAAATGATGAGTTTGTGAAAGTCTTGTGGAGTTTGGTCCTCATTTAGAAGTTATTGTTGGTTTTCTCTGTCCTGAACCTTTAGTTGAGTTGCAGCCAAAGCAAATATGTGTGATTATTCTGCAATTAACCAACGACCTGGCTATAATAGTTTAGGGCAAACACAGCAAGCTAATAACCTGGCACAAGCCTCACACACTTCAGGTGTAATTCTCCCTCAAACGCATCACCACCTCGGGCATGCTGCAAGGTTATGTGCTGGGTCCGCATGAGTTTTGAGATTTTGATGGTGGGTTAGTTCTGGTGTCAGGGGTTTAGCAGCACATTTCATGCCGATGTATATGCCTAAATGAGGGGGAGGGTAGACGCAGAGTTTAGCATGTGTGTGTTTGTGTGCATGTGAGCGAGAATGGTCCTTTGTGCCAACGGCTCTGGGTCTGGAACCCATTTCCACATGCTCAGCTTGGGCTTGGTCTGTGGACCACCTCTCCCCATGTGGAACATGTTTATTGTTCTTTGTGTCAGGCAAACGCCGAGATCTCCACGGCCCCCTCCTCCCCTCACGTCTCCCCGCAATCTCTCCTGTTATTCCAACTCTGTTTGAGCAATTTTTCTATCACAGCATTTATGCAAACGTTATCCCAGCTGACATTTGGCCAGGGCTAAAAAGCACTGTCAAGGGGGGGATGGTTGAGAAAAATAAAACTAACAACAAAGAAGAAGAATAGGACAGAAGACACAGGGGACAAAACACATGTGCCCTGTGTGAGAGGAAAAATAATAGCTGTTTTTGCTCCTCCTTTAACACAAATGTCTAGTTATATGTTCAGGTAAGTAGGTCTGTGTGTCTGTAATTATCCAGGTGCTGTGTGTTCTCTCGGAAGGTCCATGTTCACATTCACCTTCTCTTCACACGGCGTCCTTATTTACTCTGGATCGCCGTTAGATAAAAGTACCCATCCTCGCTGTGACACTACGCCCCCCTGTTTAATTAAATTTGTATGCCTTGGCCTGCTTTGTAAGACCTTTCAGTCACTGAAAGACAGTGGGAGAAAATAGAAGTGACCAATGCAGTCTGGTAAATGAAAGGACAGCAAACAAATCTGTGTTCTATCATCAAAAGCGTGTTCAGGTAGCAGCTGCGCTGGGATGCTGTCTGTCATTGTACCACGGCTCTAATGGGCTACTAATGGTGGATGTTTACACACACAGAGGCTTCACTACCTCAGTTCAGCTACTCTGCATGTTTACATCCTTGTATGTACGAACTATTAATCATTTGAACACACATTTTCATATTGGGCTTTTTGCCTGTAATCAACCAGAACAAGACAGAAGAAATTATGAAGATTGGGGTCGGGAAATGACCTGAGATGGATTTAGACCCAGGTCACAAGCGCACATGTTAGAGCGTGAACACTAAGCCACGACTCAGACACCAAGTCCTTCTGGATGAGGACACAACATTATTCTGAAATAGAATCAGAGATTTTATTTTTTTTATTATAAACATGATGTTTTGTGATTCGCTTTACATACAGTGGGGTCTAAAAGACCGAGACCACTACCATTAGTAAAAATTACAGTAGCAGTGATATTAAAAAGTCTGTCTGATACTGCTTATTTTTATTGATTACAGTTAATAATTTTTAATATTTTTAATTATTATATGGCAAATAAATGATAAATGATATTACAATTCTTTATTTTTATAATTCACAATAACAATGTACTAATGCACAATGTACAATATAAAAAAACATAACAATTTAGAGATTAGCAAAATATTAGTTAACCGTGTTTTTAATCGAATTTGGGGTACAAAGACACATTCACAAAAAATTTACAATACAAACATTTTATTTTTTTTTACTTTTCTTTATGTATTTTTTTTTAATCTAAAAAACTTTGCAGGTTTTAATCAGATTTTGAATCCCAGATTGTCAGTGTAGTCTCAGACACTTGGGCACCACTGTATTTATGACTTTTTCCTTATAAATGAACTTTTCTCTAACTTTACGATAAATACTGTTATTATAAGCTGAGGATGTCTGGCACTTATCTCAAATATGCTCGTTTGGATCTCATCATCACCACGAGCTCTGACGGCGAGTGTAATGAGGCTTCTGGAATTTCATGGCTCAGCTAAGAAACTTCTCTCTCGTACCTGCAGATGCCTGTTGAGATGCCATTCTGCATCCTGTCTTTATCCCTCACTGCCCCTCAAAACACACACTGCCTAAAACAATACACACCGTACCACCTTCAACAACACACACAATACTTAAAACAATGCAAACCACAGACGACACACAGACTCCCTACAACACACACACAAATATCACCCAAAATACATACTCCTCTGAGTTAAGAAACTATTTATTTCCTCCCAAATCCAACATAAAATAACAATCTATCTGCAAGGTTGTGAAAGCAGGGGAAAAGCAAGACATTTGTAGGCCTGTGTGTGTGTGTGTGTGTGTGTGTGTGTGTGTGAGAGAGAGAGGGAAACAGCACTAGTTTTATGGGTGGGCAGACGAGAGAGATTAACAAGGATTTCTCAAGCACACACACCTTGAAAACAAGAGGAAACTGAAGCACTTCAACCTAACTTTTTAAAATTACATAGCACAATCCTTATGAGATAATATTTACTTAAATAAAAGTTTATGTATAGACACACATACATATTTTACTGTACACACGTGTATATTTATTTATACACATACTTTATTTACTTATAATTTTAAGATATAAAATAATAATAAAACAATTATAAAATATAATATATAATTGTATTTATTAATTTATTACACTTAAGCTTACACACCTAACACAGAGACTTAAACATTAAGTTTAACATAATTTAAAAAGCATCTTAAATTCAAGCCCCTTTGGAGAATGTTTCCATACTGCCAAGTCAATACTGAGAAAAAAAAATGTAAGTCAACCGGCATTAAATCCTAAATCACCACTACTTCTAAAGTATCCTATGAGCAGAGACATTTTAATAAAATCGAATTAATGTTCACCCCTTCAGCTTGACTGTATGTAAAAATAAAATGTGTGGGGCCGTGATCCAGTCAAACATCTCTGGGGTTCTCGGCTCTCTAATCAGAGTTAAAAAATTTGAAAGCTGTGACTGGTTTTCCCTACTTACTTGAGCAATCATAATTTTGATGGACAGCACAGGCTCTCCTGAATGAGCACACACTTGCTTTTGTTTCCAAAAAAACCCAGAAATATTATGCAGCATATTGTTAATAATAAGAAATGTTTCTTGAGCAGCAAAATCAGCATATTTTGCAAATTCAGCTTTGCATCACAAGAATAAATTACATTTTTAAAATTGTTCGCAATATTATTGTTTTTGCTATATTTATGATTAAATAACTGCTCAATTTGTTGAGCATAAGATACTTCTTTCAAAAACATTAACCACAAATTTTAAATAGTAGTGTATTCTGAATACATCTGAGCCAGTGATGAACAGAAAGGTTGAGTGCAAACATTAACCCTTTTTACCTCAGCCATATGTAATCACTTTCAGGCTGTATGAAGTGTGAATTTTATGGCATGGTACCAGAGTACTGCGATTAGGAATGAATGAAATCCACTCTCTGTGCGCGTTACGTCCTCTAGGGGGCTGCTGGGATCTGCGCTGTGTGATTGTGAGTGCTTTTCTCCACAGTGTGATAACATGCTGTTTTTCTCCTCATGGGGTGAGTAAACACCTGTCTTAGAAAATACACCATCGCAAACAAACAACCAAGAGCACAGCAAGACGCTCATGCGTAATGACGTGTGAACACATACATGTAAAACTAAACACATGCATACGCTGGAAAGCCTGTAAACGTCTTTCTCGTCTCACACACACACTCTAATGCCCTCAGCCTAATTGTCACTCCCATAACAAACACACAAAAGAGTCGCTCTCGGGTTTCTGTCTCTCAGCGTAAAAGTGACTGGGTTTGTCAGAGGGCATCAAACAGAAAATGATGGTAATGCCATGCACTCTAAAGCTAAGTGTATCACCCGTCCCACTCTCCCTGACCTGCCCTCTTTATCTTTTTTAACACCATTAGCAAAGTGCAGTGTAATAGTGTTATAAGCCCTCCCCTGTCCGCAGGAGAAGGATTGGGTGACGGACTCTCATCCACTCGGCCATTCTCATCTTGTCCAGCCTCTTTTAAAAGTGCTTGATGTATTCTTTTCTTTCTCGTCATGAGTACCGCCATTTCCTTTGCATCGTCCCACTTTGTCAAACATCTTGCGCTGAATTCTTCCCCCTAAAAGCACTAACCACTGTTCTCTGTGCTTTTCTTGAAGTTTTTAAAAAGATCCTCAACATGACGCTCTAACCCAAAATGAGCCTGTGGCTAACTATTTTTGTTGAGACAAGGACATCATGTGTAATCTTTGGCTTCTTTGCTCAGTCTTTCAAAATGTATGCATTCTCTAACAAAACAAAATGAGAAAAAACATCAGGAAATATGATAAAACTTAGAAAAAAAAGGTACAAAACTGTCACTGAGTTTGTACCCTTTTACTTTAGGTACTGATGTGTACTTTTAATGTAAATTTAATGTACTACTAATAAAGTACCATTTAGGGGTAAATGAGGCACAAAGAGAGTGTAAACATTGTGTTTTTGCATGCGTGTATATGAGAGAGATGATCCCAAAACATCTTAGAAAGTAAGAAACAGCATATTTGTTCTATGAATGCCACAAACAATTAGTAATTTTGCTGCCTATGATGTCTCAGCTCAGGATAGTTGCTGGTGATTAGCCTGTTTGCATCATTATGGCAAAAACATTATGGCTACTGGGTATTATAGATCTCCTGGACCCAAACAAAATGATTCACAGGAGGATTTATTTCTGACCGACTAGTTTTCTGATAAACAGTTTGAGTCAACCCCCTGGCACTTTTGGGGAACGTAGGTTCCCTTTCAGTCAGTCACGTTCTACGTTACGTCAGTCGTGACTGACGAATTGGGATCTCGCCCGAGAGCCCAATCACCTTTGAGTGTAAACTAAACAAGCCAATGACAGTTGGCGTGCGTGTTTCGCCACGAGCACCCCGCCCTGGTATAAAAGGTATAAAAGGAGAGCGCGTGCAAACGCACATCAGCTTTTCACTTCGGAGCCGAGCCTTCTCAGGGGCTGCCGAGAGTGTCGGGCTGCACTGGAGGCCTCCTCCTTCTCCTTCATGATTGGTTCCTGGGGGCGCAGGCTGGGCGGGCGTCGGCAGCCGCCTCCGGTTCCATTCTTCCCGGAAGTGCATGAGGAGGTTACTAACTCTTGGAAGGCACCTTTTTCTGCCCGAAACAGACTTGGCGCCTCCTCCGTCCTCACCACCCTCGACGGTGGGGCGGCCCAAGGGCATGTGGACATCACCCCAGTCGAGCGCGCTATTGCTATGCAGCTCTGCCCGCAAAGCGCTGCCGTCTGGAGAGGTAGTCCACGCCTTCCGTCCAGGACCTGTAAGTTCTCATCCGCGCTGACGGCCAAGGCTTACAGTGCTGCTGGACAGGCCGCTTCCGCCCTGCACGCCATGGCTCTCCTGCAAGTCCACCAGGTCAAGGCATTGAAGCAGTTGCACGAGGGGGGTGCTGAGCCAGGGGTGCTGCAGGAACTGCACACGGCAACGGACCTCGCGCTTAGGGCGACGAAAGTCACGGCACGCGGGCCCTGGGTCAGACAATGTCCACATTGGTGGTCCAGGAGCACCACTTATGGCTGACCTTGGCGGATATGAGGGAGGCCGACAAGCATCGCTTCCTGGACTCCCCGATCTCCCTGGCCGGCCTATTCGGCGAAGCGGTGGAGGGCTTTACCCAACAGTTCTCCGCCGCACAGAAGCAGACAGAGGCGTTTCGACACATCCTGCCCCGGCGGTCTGCTGCTGTCTGCACCCCACCACCGGCTGCAGCCCCTCTGTCTGCTCGTCGCCGAGGGTGCCCTCCTGCGGCCTCCACCTCCGCTCCGGCACGGCCACAACAGCAGCCTTCACAACGGCCACAGCGTGGAGCTGGCCGCAGGAAACCG
>NW_015505514.1:1021131-1021840 GCF_001515645.1 Sinocyclocheilus grahami | reverse complement strand
ACCCAAAACTTCAATAAAAGAGCAGTTTCCTTGGCCTCCGGGTCCCAAGAGGGCGAGGATGGCAGTGCACGAGACCCAGTCTCCACACGGCCATCCCCCTCTCCTTTTGCCTATTGGCAACAGGGTCCGGTTCAGGGACGCTATGCCTCCTCGCGAGCCCCCTGCCCAGCTGTGGGGCCAGGTAAGTGGTGCGCCGTGCACTCAGACCCCACCCTGGGATGCACAGCCTCCCGGGTTTGGTTCCCTGTGTTCCACTCCGCTGCCCCACTGCGGGTACGTCGGTGGTTTCCCTGGTCCCGCTTGTTCGGTCGCTGGGGGCCTGGTTAGTGCTCCCCAGGCCGTCTCGCTGGCTCTTGAGAACCCTCAGACTCGGCTACGCGATTCAGTTTGCCCGGCGTCCTCCTAAGTTCAGGGGCATTCGGTTTACGGTCTTGCGGGCAGGGACCGCGGTCCGGCGGGCGAAGGACGCGATACAGCCGGTCCCTCCAGCCGAGATGAGGTCAGGTTTCTACAGCCGATACTTCATCATACCCAAGAAAGGCGGTGGGTTACGACCAATCCTGGACCTGCGCGTACTGAACCGGGCACCTTCACAAGCTCCCGTTCAGGATGTTGACGCAGTAATGCATTTTTCAATGTGTCCGTCCTTTCGATTGGTTCGCAGCGATCGACCTCAAGGACGCATACTTTCATGTCTCGATTCTCCCTC
>NW_015505514.1:1019664-1020165 GCF_001515645.1 Sinocyclocheilus grahami | reverse complement strand
TGTCGCAACTCGCCCGCCATCTCCTCCTTTGGAGTCAGAAGCATCTGAGGTCGCTTTGTGCCATTCATGTCCCAGGCGAGCTCAGTCGTGCAGCCGACGATCTCTCACGTCAGCCCGCCCTTCCGGGAGAATGCCGACTCCACCCCGAGACAGGCCAGCTGATTTGGAGATGCTTTGGGGATGCTCAGGTAGACCTGTTTGCCTAACCAGACACGTCCCATTGCCAGTTGTTTTACTCCCTGGCCGAGGGACCCTGAGCCTTCTCGCACAGACACTGTGCAAGGTCAGGGAGGACGAGTAGCAGGTCCTCTTGGTAGCGCCATACTGGCCCAGTTGGACTTGGTTCCCAGAACTGATGCTCCTCGCGACAGCCCCTCCTTGGCAAATTCCTCTGAGGAGGGATCTCTTTTCGCAGAGAGGGGGCACCCTTTGGCACCCGCGTTTAGACTTGTGGAATCTCCACTTGTGGTCCCTGGATGGGACGCGGAGGTTCTAGGTGGG
>NW_015505514.1:994624-1019524 GCF_001515645.1 Sinocyclocheilus grahami | reverse complement strand
CAGGCTGAAGTGGAACCTGTTCGTCGATTGGTGCTCTTCCCGCCGGGAAGACCCCCGTAGATGCCCGATTGGAGTCGTGCTTTCTTTCCTGCAGCATGGGTTGGAGCGAAGGCTGTCTCCCTCCACCCTCAAAGTGTATATTGCCGCCATTGCCGCATATCACGAGGCAGTAGCCGGTAAGTCTCTGGGGAAACACGACTTGGTCATCAGATTTCTCAGAGGGGCAAGGAGGCTGAATCCTCTGCGCCCTCACCTGTTACCCTCTTGGGATCTCCCCTCGGTCCTGGCGGCCTTGAAGGAGGAGCCCTTCGAGCCTCTGCAGTCAGTAGAGCTTAAGTTTCTGTCGTTAAAGACAGTGCTCCTCACCGCATTGGCCTCGGTCAAGAGGGTAGGGGACCTGCAGGCATTTTCGGTCGATGATTCGTGCCTAGAATTTGGAACGGGTAACTCTCACGTTGTCCTGAGACCCCGGCCCGGATATGTGCTCTGCGCATTTACGTGGACCGTACGCAGAGCTTCAGGACCTCAGACCAGCTCTTTTTCTGCTTTGGAGGTCAGCAGAAGGGAAAGGCTGTCTCCAAACAAAGACTTGCCCACTGGTTAGTGGAGGCTATAGTCTTGGCATACCAGGCCCAACGTTTACCATGCCCCCTCGGAGTGAGAGAAATAGTAATAATTTTTTTTAACAAATATGAATTCATTCAGAAATGTCATTATATTTTTGGGGAGTTGCACCACGTGATATTTTACCACCTGAACTAGCCTTGCCTCGTCATAAGATTTTCAAATTAATTGTTAATTTATGAAATACTGTACTGACCTTGACACACAGTCATGAAGGTCAATGTATGATATCATTTCCATTTTTTCCCTCTGCATGTTTCTGCATTTTGTCCATTTCGTGGGGAAAAAATCATATGTTATTAAGCATACTTAAGGTTTTCTTTTCAATTTATTTTGATTGTGATTTTATGCCCTCAAAAAATTAAGGAAGTGTATTCAAGTCATTGTATGAATGAATTTCATTTTTTATTTGCTATCAAATAGACAAGACAAAACAAATTAGTACATGATGTACATGATATATGAGTCATGTACTAATGATAAATTAAACATTCTCAGATACTTAGCATTACATGAAATGAGCAGATTTGTTTGTTTTTTTAAACAAAGTACAAAGCACTCAGTCTGAGATCTGTTGTAAATGAATACTGAAGACGTGTGTCTTCAGGATTTGTTGGAATGTAGCAGTGGAATACGTTTTCCATTTATCCAGAGTTTGTTCCACCAGTGAGAACCAAGTATGGTGGTTTTGGACCTGCTCAAGCAGGATCTCTTCATGTGGAGGGAACGAGGAATTAGAAAACTGAAGTGGCTAGGCTGGTGTGGATGGATTTATGAAGGACTGAAAGTACAGTGGGCCCAGTGACTGGCAACAGTTTCAACCAGGAAGAGCATCTTGAATTCTACCAGATATTGGCAGCCAGCATAGACACATAAGAAGAACTCTAGCACAAGAAAAACCTGGTGAGGTTAAAAAACTGATTGATTAGATTGATTTTTAGATTGATTTTTAAGTAGAGTTGCAATACAACTCGAGGATTTCGAGTATTGTTGATTTTATTGGGAGCGATATAGGTTAGAGTCTTGTTTCGCATCAGTTATGTGATGAGGATCTTATTCCATCACCTGGTTCCTGGATCGAGACCAGCACGAGCTGATGAGGAGCTAATTTTTCCAGCCCAGAGCCACCAAAAGGGTGAAAAGAGGGCCGGAAAAAGTTAGTTCACACAAAAAAGAAAATTCTGTCATCATTTACTCAACCTCAAGTTGTTCCAAACCTGTATTTTTAGTTTCTTTCTTCTGTTGAAAACAAAATATATTTTGAAGAATATTGGTAACTAAACAGTATACTATGGAAGTCAATGGGGACCAGAAACTGTTTGGTCAACCACATTCTTAAACGTAAATGACAGCATTTTCATTTTCGGGTTAACTATCCTTTTAAAGTCTCTCCTGTTTACAGAAAGCTACCAAACACCTCTACTTGCCTGCTCTGACGTCCCTTATTTGCCATCGTAATACTGCTCTGTAAAGGCTTTGGAATCAAAGGTGTACAAGGATCAAAGTAAAACTCTCTGGCCATTTTGAGCAGGCGGTACAGTAAAGCACCACTGACAGAGAAGGTGGGGGGGGGAATGGAACGTGTTCCCAATTCATAGTCTACACTAGGGATGGCCATTATTGTGCTTAGTAAAACAATTATTTAAATGAATTGAAATAAAACATACTACTGATAAAAAAATATGATGAAGAAAAATAATAATACTAATTTCTTATTAATAATGTATCAATGTTTTTGTAAAACAACTGAATCATGGTTAGCATTGCCAAGCTACGTGAGCTGAAGCTAAAAACTGAATGAACATCAGTAAAGTGAAGCACTTTACTAGTAGTTTAAATAACTCTATCCAAACGCATCCTACTGTATATGTGATTACTTAATACTTAATAACTTAATAAATCTCTTAAAATATCAGGCTGGTAATTTGACCTTTAGATGAAAAAAAAAGAATAATTTCAAGCGGTGTGGAATATATTATATTTTGGGATTCATAATTAATCATCTCTTTAATTTTTTTTTTTAAATGTTTGTTTCGCACTAGATTTTTAAAGGATTTCTTTATCGTGAACACTCATATACTGTATGTCATTGACCAATCCATCAACTGAAAACCGCATTAGGATTATTCCACATTACATTATCCTTAAGTACATTTCATCTAAAATCAAACCTTTTCACCCTTCCGAACTCCTCAGGGCTCGATGTGCAGCAGCTGTCAGCTGTTATTGGTTAAGCTGAGGGTTGGATGTCAGGGAAATAAAGACAGCCAGATCAGCTCCAGTGTAACAGACCACATGCTCAGTGCCACATGCTACATGAAACCCAACCACAAAGTCGCACAATGTCTACATCTAGTCCAACCTTTCTGAACTCCTCCTGAACCCTTCTGGGCAGAGCACCAACATGCTACAACAATGTGCTCTATGGCTTGAACATGATACCACATGATACGGATTCTGACACACCTTTGGCACGCTGACAGCAAGTGTTTGCGTGAACAAAATTGTGTTTTGCTGATTAAAAAATAGTGTTTAGAAGAAAAAAGAATGGAACAACTAAGATATGAGCTGACAGAGGAAGCCTAAAGCAGCTAAACACAAGCTGGGGAAGTTGCTTGTTAGGGACAAATCTCTCTCTCAGAAGCCCACGGTAGTCGTCCAAGCTGGGGGGACCGAATCCATCAGCGAGCCAGACGGCAACCAGGCTGACGGATCGATGGGGCCCGTGACCTCCAGCTCTGCAGCCTGTGAAGCCGGTTGAGACAGTGACAATCGAGATTTAGCCATCGATTCGGGATGACAGAAATAAGGAGCACACGGAAGAATGAAAGGAAGGAAGCGATACACTGTTAGTCAAGCCTCCTTTGTGAATTTCAGCTTCTGTGTTAATCATAGCAAGGTGATCCCCATGGCGTTCACGAGGTCTGGGGTCAGGACATCGAGGAGCATCATTTCCCTGCTGTGTGGTTATTATGGAGCAGTTATAATTCCCAGAGCTCCACCAGCTTCCCTCGGCATCAACAACAGACAACAAATTAATGACAAGGGCTGAGGTCCTTCTGCCGCTTGACAGCAAGACTTGAATGAAACCATTTATCCAACCTCGGGGTGTGCCTGAACTTGTCTATATCCCAAAGGGAAGTGCTAATCACAGTCAGGGAGAAGAGTCGTCCTTCTCAAGCAGAGGGTCACCCCATACTGCAGTATTTAACACCTTCGCCATTCTGCGTGAATAACGTGTTGTCAAAAAAAATAAATGGCAGCTCTTTTTGCATGAAGCTCAGTGATCTCTCAGGCTGGCCCTTGTTTGGCTGGAACCCTGTAATCGTAAAAGGTTGGGACTGGCTGTCCGCAACAGAGAGCTGCAGCGGGACTGAAATGTGTGCTAATTGAGCCAACAGCATCCAAACCCTCCATCTGTCCATTTTCTCATCTCTAAGGAAACGTCATTCTGAGCTCACTGCAAGCTGCTCTTAGCCACTGAAATACTCACTAATAATGGAGAGGTACAACAGTCCATCAACACAAAGAAACTCAACGTTGTGCTTGTTGAACACGGCTGACAACTAACTACGTACATGTTTTTTAATGGCATCCACTAAAAATACATCTTGGAAAACCATTTTTGAAGAATTTCAATCTCTGAAAGTGGCCCTGCTGATTTTGGGTCAATGACAAACAATAGTGTCCATGATAAATAAGTTGATATGATTATTTAGGGTCTTAATTAAAAGTCTATAACATACTTTGGTTAAAATTTCTCAATGTTAGTGTAAAAAACAAATTTTTAAACCTGTCAAAATCAGTTCTGTTTTTATCAAGCCATTATAGTCCATGTTGCTTTAAATGTTAATGAGCTCTGCTGGCCCCACCCCTCTCTTCCGAGCTGCTCTCAGAGAGACTGTTTACTTTAGCTGCATTCATTGTGAAACTTGTTAATTTGCGCATCATTAGGAAAGGTGATTTGCAAAGATTCATAAAAAACTCTTATACTCACTTCTGTAGATGAGGCTGGATCATGAATGATTCGAGCGAACATAGATGCATTTAGACTGATCGGGAGTGGCGCATTCACTTCAAAACGAAAGTAACATTAATCCTCTGCGTCTTCAGCAGCTCAGATGTTGGGAGTAAATGACGATTGCTATATTCATTATTACATCCAACAATAAAGCACCTCAATCGCTTAATCGGAGACATCTTGTCTTCCCCTGCACCAGAGTCAACACAATGGTGGACTGATGACAGCTCACTCAGGGTGAGTCTAAGGTAAAACAGCAGTCCAGTCTGTGCTGAAACTCTACTGTCAATCAACTATCGTGGGAGGGGCCTGTACAGAACTACGTCATTCTGACAGGAATCTCAGAACAGCCTGGTTTGAGAAAGGGGATTTTAAAATAGGGATTTAAAAAAAAAACACTGGATGGATTTTTATAATTATAGGATGGATGTGTACACACACTTCCAACATACATTTATGTTCAAACAACTTGAAAAGTGAATTTTGCATCCGATGACCCCTTTAAACTGAATATTTCAATTCAAAATATTTCACACACATTTTCATATTAAAAATTCAATAATGCATATTCACCTTCCAGAAATCACTTCCCAAATATTCAATGTTTTTAAAAATACGATCTATAGTATTCGACCGGCAAATTTCAGTCCATTTTATTTCACTTTACAAATTTGCTTCCACAAATACGGTGGTTCAAATTTAGCAGAAAATTCGGCATTTCACATCCGGGATCTGCAGGAATAGCAGTAGAGCACCGATGCATAATCTCAATAAAGTAATGTTAGTTCTGTACATCAGCGTCAGGTAAAATAGCATTATAATCTCCTTTGCCGTAGAGAAAGCTGCTTACATGTAGGCTAGTCTACTCGGGGAAACAAGTAACAGAGAAGATGTTGAATTAAAAGTAAACACAATCAGCTTTTCCACATATTGATACTGGCCCTGATAATCATAACTTCTATTTACCGCTTGCTCCATTTCTGCAGATCAGTTTTTGTGAATGAATGACTTAATCCACCTGTTGCTTTGGTTTTCATCAACAGCCGCTTGCGCCACCTGCTGGTGAGCAACTGACAGCAGCTGGAGATTATGCATCGGGGCTCTATTGCTATTCCTGCAGATCCCGGATGTGAAATGCCGAAGAATTTTCTGCTAAATTCCGCGCAAAGTTAATGTATTTCCTCAGCGACGGTGGATCGCTGGCACATTTTATGGAGGACTGTTTACTGATCCTGGGAGAGTAATGTTAGACTAAAATGCCGGCAGTTCTGACTCACGTAAGCATGTTTTCTTTTATCATTTGCCACTGATGATTCAAACACGAGTTTTGGGCAGTGTAGAGTAGCACTTGTTGTTTGTCATTTCTCTGATCACAAATGTAGTAACAAATGCAGTAACGCGTAAAAAGACAGTATAAGTCATTATAATCAGTAATTATGTCCCCACTGGATGCAACAAATGCCTCGTTTATAATGGGTTTTAATGTGTTTGTGTCATCGCTCTGGCCGGGACATGGCATCAAGAGTATGGTGAGGGGCGTAACATTTCCGTCACATGCTTGAGGTATTCAGCCAATCACAACGCACTGGATAGCTGGCCAATCACAGCACACCTCGCTTTTCAGACCGATGAGCTTTGTAAAAATCGACGTTTCAGAAAGGTGGGGCATAGAGGATCTTATTCCATCACCTGGTTCCTGGATCGAGACCAGCACGAGCTGATGAGGAGCTAATTTTTCCAGCCCAGAGCCACCAAAAGGGTGAAAAGAGGGCCGGAAAAAGTTAGTTCACACAAAAAAGAAAATTCTGTCATCATTTACTCAACCTCAAGTTGTTCCAAACCTGTATTTTTAGTTTCTTTCTTCTGTTGAAAACAAAATATATTTTGAAGAATATTGGTAACTAAACAGTATACTATGGAAGTCAATGGGGACCAGAAACTGTTTGGTCAACCACATTCTTAAACGTAAATGACAGCATTTTCATTTTCGGGTTAACTATCCTTTTAAAGTCTCTCCTGTTTACAGAAAGCTACCAAACACCTCTACTTGCCTGCTCTGACGTCCCTTATTTGCCATCGTAATACTGCTCTGTAAAGGCTTTGGAATCAAAGGTGTACAAGGATCAAAGTAAAACTCTCTGGCCATT
Organism: Sinocyclocheilus grahami; assembly: GCF_001515645.1. Lineage (NCBI taxonomy): Eukaryota > Metazoa > Chordata > Actinopteri > Cypriniformes > Cyprinidae > Sinocyclocheilus > Sinocyclocheilus grahami. The sequence goes on along the minus strand of NW_015505514.1, from coordinate 1,012,732 downwards.
TTGAGCAGGCGGTACAGTAAAGCACCACTGACAGAGAAGGTGGGGGGGGGAATGGAACGTGTTCCCAATTCATAGTCTACACTAGGGATGGCCATTATTGTGCTTAGTAAAACAATTATTTAAATGAATTGAAATAAAACATACTACTGATAAAAAAATATGATGAAGAAAAATAATAATACTAATTTCTTATTAATAATGTATCAATGTTTTTGTAAAACAACTGAATCATGGTTAGCATTGCCAAGCTACGTGAGCTGAAGCTAAAAACTGAATGAACATCAGTAAAGTGAAGCACTTTACTAGTAGTTTAAATAACTCTATCCAAACGCATCCTACTGTATATGTGATTACTTAATACTTAATAACTTAATAAATCTCTTAAAATATCAGGCTGGTAATTTTACCTTTAGATGAAAAAAAAAGAATAATTTCAAGCGGTGTGGAATATATTATATTTTGGGATTCATAATTAATCATCTCTTTAATTTTTTTTTTTAAATGTTTGTTTCGCACTAGATTTTTAAAGGATTTCTTTATCGTGAACACTCATATACTGTATGTCATTGACCAATCCATCAACTGAAAACCGCATTAGGATTATTCCACATTACATTATCCTTAAGTACATTTCATCTAAAATCAAACCTTTTCACCCTTCCGAACTCCTCAGGGCTCGATATGCAGCAGCTGTCAGCTGTTATTGGTTAAGCTGAGGGTTGGATGTCAGGGAAATAAAGACAGCCAGATCAGCTCCAGTGTAACAGACCACATGCTCAGTGCCACATGCTACATGAAACCCAACCACAAAGTCGCACAATGTCTACATCTAGTCCAACCTTTCTGAACTCCTCCTGAACCCTTCTGGGCAGAGCACCAACATGCTACAACAATGTGCTCTATGGCTTGAACATGATACCACATGATACGGATTCTGACACACCTTTGGCACGCTGACAGCAAGTGTTTGCGTGAACAAAATTGTGTTTTGCTGATTAAAAAATAGTGTTTAGAAGAAAAAAGAATGGAACAACTAAGATATGAGCTGACAGAGGAAGCCTAAAGCAGCTAAACACAAGCTGGGGAAGTTGCTTGTTAGGGACAAATCTCTCTCTCAGAAGCCCACGGTAGTCGTCCAAGCTGGGGGGACCGAATCCATCAGCGAGCCAGACGGCAACCAGGCTGACGGATCGATGGGGCCCGTGACCTCCAGCTCTGCAGCCTGTGAAGCCGGTTGAGACAGTGACAATCGAGATTTAGCCATCGATTCGGGATGACAGAAATAAGGAGCACACGGAAGAATGAAAGGAAGGAAGCGATACACTGTTAGTCAAGCCTCCTTTGTGAATTTCAGCTTCTGTGTTAATCATAGCAAGGTGATCCCAGTGGTGTTCCCGAGGTCTGGGGTCAGGACGCCGAGGAGCATCATTTCCCTGCTACGTGGTTATTAGGGAGCAGTTATTCTGTAATTCCCAGAGCTCCACCATCTTCCCGTGGCATCAACAACAGACAACAAATTAACGACAAGGGCTGAGGTCCTTCTGCCGCTTGACAGCAAGACTTGAATGAAACCATTTATCCAACCTCGGGGTGTGCCTGAACTTGTCTATATCCCAAAGGGAAGTGCTAATCACAGTCAGGGAGAAGAGTCGTCCTTCTCAAGCAGAGGGTCACCCCATACTGCAGTATTTAACACCTTCGCCATTCTGCGTGAATAACGTGTTGTCAAAAAAAATAAATGGCAGCTCTTTTTGCATGAAGCTCAGTGATCTCTCAGGCTGGCCCTTGTTTGGCTGGAACCCTGTAATCGTAAAAGGTTGGGACTGGCTGTCCGCAACAGAGAGCTGCAGCGGGACTGAAATGTGTGCTAATTGAGCCAACAGCATCCAAACCCTCCATCTGTCCATTTTCTCATCTCTAAGGAAACGTCATTCTGAGCTCACTGCAAGCTGCTCTTAGCCACTGAAATACTCACTAATAATGGAGAGGTACAACAGTCCATCAACACAAAGAAACTCAACGTTGTGCTTGTTGAACACGGCTGACAACTAACTACGTACATGTTTTTTAATGGCATCCACTAAAAATACATCTTGGAAAACCATTTTTGAAGAATTTCAATCTCTGAAAGTGGCCCTGCTGATTTTGGGTCAATGACAAACAATAGTGTCCATGATAAATAAGTTGATATGATTATTTAGGGTCTTAATTAAAAGTCTATAACATACTTTGGTTAAAATTTCTCAATGTTAGTGTAAAAAACAAATTTTTAAACCTGTCAAAATCAGTTCTGTTTTTATCAAGCCATTATAGTCCATGTTGCTTTAAATGTTAATGAGCTCTGCTGGCCCCACCCCTCTCTTCCGAGCTGCTCTCAGAGAGACTGTTTACTTTAGCTGCATTCATTGTGAAACTTGTTAATTTGCGCATCATTAGGAAAGGTGATTTGCAAAGATTCATAAAAAACTCTTATACTCACTTCTGTAGATGAGGCTGGATCATGAATGATTCGAGCGAACATAGATGCATTTAGACTGATCGGGAGTGGCGCATTCACTTCAAAACGAAAGTAACATTAATCCTCTGCGTCTTCAGCAGCTCAGATGTTGGGAGTAAATGACGATTGCTATATTCATTATTACATCCAACAATAAAGCACCTCAATCGCTTAATCGGAGACATCTTGTCTTCCCCTGCACCAGAGTCAACACAATGGTGGACTGATGACAGCTCACTCAGGGTGAGTCTAAGGTAAAACAGCAGTCCAGTCTGTGCTGAAACTCTACTGTCAATCAACTATCGTGAGAGGGGCCTGTACAGAACTACGTCATTCTGAGAGGAATCTCAGAACAGCCTGGTTTGAGAAAGGGGATTTTAAAATAGGGATTTAAAAAAAAAACACTGGATGGATTTTTATAATTATAGGATGGATGTGTACACACACTTCCAACATACATTTATGTTCAAACAACTTGAAAAGTGAATTTTGCATCCGATGACCCCTTTAAAGGGGTCATATGATGCTGCTAAAAAGAACATTATTTTGTGTATTTGGTGTTAAAAGATTAATGCTCTATTGCATTTGAAAATAATGTACCACCTACACTAAACTTTACCCTAAACCTAACCGAGTGTTAACAAAAGCAAACATGAGATAAAACACATTTGCCATGCCATGCCATTTCACCTTGATTCTACAAGTCTTTGAGCTCTTGTATTGTGACTTGTACCCAAATGTTATCCTGTACCAGGTGAGCTACCAAGCAAGTTTACGACATCAGAAAGCCATAGAGCTGGTTATATACTGCAAACATCAAAATCTTAGTTTAAAAATCATCTAAAAGTGTTTTAGGTCACAACATAATATTGTGCAAGAAACCACCCAAAAATAAATCTTAATTATTTGGTAATCTGCCACTGTAATCATAATTTGTATGAACAATAATAAAAGTTGTTGGTGTGTAATTTTTACTGTTCATTTCAAGTGGAAACTACAATTAATTGTATGTAGAGGTATGTTTTTAGAGTTTTGCAAGTACATAGAGGCATGTTTTTTTCAAAATATCTATGTCTGCCATAATATGTAGTATGTTAAAGCAATTAGTAAATGACCGAGGGTAAACTATCCCTTTAAGAATGCAATAAGACTTCATTGGGCATTGTGGGAGATTAAAAAGTGCAATTACTTACCAGATAACTGTACGAAAGTGTCAAAACTGTTAAACTGCTAATAGAGACTAAACATATGGTGTCTAAAAGTTCTCCAGTCATAAGTTTGCTTTGTGTCAGGCACACACACACACACACCAGAGAGGCTGTTCTGCTGGGTACGCAGCAAATAAATATGCCCTCACACAGGAAGACACTCATTTCTGAAACAAGGACGCCTTTTTTTCCTTCCCTGCATGAATCACGACCCCTCCGAAAGATCTGGAAATAGGTATCTGCTCAGGGGAAACAGCAAAACCCTAATATTATCTCCCACATTATTCCCCACAGTCAGACATTGAGGGAGGAAACGGAAGGAAGGAGAAAGAGGATAAAACATTACTCGCAGACTCTTTAGCATTGTGAAAATCAGTTTGAGGAGAGGGGAGGGGAGGTCAGATCACACGGGTGCCGTTCGTTCGACGCCACTCAAGGACAAACACTTGACACCACAGGGCCCTTTAAACCCCCGGCCAGTAAATTTATTGAAGGGCGCTGAGAGAGGCCACGAGATGAGCATCTAATGACGAATCAGTGCTGTTCTCAAACAGGTACAGCTGGGGGATTGCAGGTGCAGGAAATCAGATCATGACATGACTCAGTTTCAAACTTTTCAAAATATTTAGCAACAGACTAAGCAGCATTATTTGCAACATGGGACAGCAGTGGACAGCTGGAAAACAGCACAGCTCATGTGATTAAAGCTTTTTTCCCCCCTGTGTTTCAATGTCTAATCTTATTATGACTTTTGTTCTAAATAATTATTTATGGTGTGGGTTCCCCTGAAAACGATTCAGTGCATGAGTGAACTGTCAAAATGAATCGAAATGAATCACAAACAATTTCAGAGCTTTCTGTAAACTGACTGAACAATTAAATCAAAAGAGTGATAAATTCATAAATTCATCATCGCTAGTTCTGATTCAAAACAACTGATAGAAAACACATGACATGAATCCTGAAATATTATCAGGTTATCAGGACGCCACTCAAGGACAAACACTTGACACCACAGGGCCCTTTAAACCCCCGGCCAGTAAATTTATTGAAGGGCGCTGAGAGAGGCCACGAGATGAGCATCTAATGACGAATCAGTGCTGTTCTCAAACAGGTACAGCTGGGGGATTGCAGGTGCAGGAAATCAGATCATGACATGACTCAGTTTCAAACTTTTCAAAATATTTAGCAACAGACTAAGCAGCATTATTTGCAACATGGGCCGCAGTGGACAGCTGGAAAACAGCACAGCTCATGTGATTAAAGCTTTTTTTCCCCCTGTGTTTCAATGTCTAATCTTATTATGACTTTTGTTCTAAATAATTATTTATGGTGTGGGTTCCCCTGAAAACGATTCAGTGCATGAGTGAACTGTCAAAATGAATCACAAACAATTTCAGAGCTTTCTGTAAACTGACTGAACAATTAAATCAAAAGAGTGATAAATTCATAAATTCATCATCGCTAGTTCTGATTCAAAACAACTGATAGAAAACACATGACATGAATCCTGAAATATTATCAGGGAAAGTGATAATAAATATTATCATCAATGCAACCGGTGTAGCTGGAGCCCTAAACAAATGACTCTTTTGAGCAGCTTCTTTTCAGTGAATCATATACAGGTACGGCACAACCGGTATAGATGGATTCCCAAACAAATTACTCTTATGATATGGTTCTTTTTTGGTGAATCAAATGGATACAGTACAAAAACTGTAGAGTATATTCTTTTTAGATATCAAATAAATGTTAAAGAATCAGAATTGTTAAAGGGGTCATATGATGTTGCTAAAAATAACATTATTTTGTGTATTTGGTTTAATGAAATGTGTTATTATTTTCCACATACTGTACATTACTGTTTCTCTTCTATGCCCCGCCTTTCTGAAACGCGTCGATTTTTACAAAGCTCATCGGTCTGAAAAAGTGAGGTGTGCTGTGATTGGCCAGCTATCCAGTGCGTTATGATTGGCCGAATACCTCAAGCGTGTGACAGAAATGTTACGCCCCTTACCATACTGTGATGCCCTGTCCGGCCGGAGCGACGAGACAAAAACATTAAAACCCATTATAAACGAGGCATTTATTGCATCCAGTGGGGACATAATTACGGATTATAAAGACTTATACTGTCTTTTTACGCGTTGTATCACACCGCGTAAACATAAAACCATGTCTGCATTTGTGATCGGAGAAATGACAAACAACAAGCGCTACTCTACACTGCTCAAAACTCGCGTTTGAATCGTCAGTGGCAAATTCTTTATATATAAAAAACGTACTTACAGTCTTTGAGTCAGAACTGTGGCATTGTAGTCTACTCTACCAGGATCAGGAAACAGTCCTCCATAAAATGTGCTGGACACATCGGAATATTTGGGTTGAACTGTTCTAGAACAGTGTTGTAAATACAACTTAACCACTGATTTCTAGTCTTGTCCTCTTTTGGAAGGCCAAACAAAGTAGTTTCACTTTCACAACGAAACACAGCGTCACACACGGTGGCTAGAGTGAGCGGAGGCCTGCGGCAAGAGTGAGAGGCGACCGGCGGGCTTGCGGCAACCACATGTGACGATCCCGGGCTGGACTCTGCTTCGTCCACGGTGAAAGCCGATCCAGCGATCCACAGCATGAAGTTGATGTATTTCCTCAGCGACCAGCACGGATCAGCTCCAGGCATGACGAAGCGGATATCGTCCTCTTTTTGCTCAGGGGAAACAGCAAAACCCTAATATTATCTCCCACATTATTCCCCACAGTCAGACATTGAGGGAGGAAACGGAAGGAAGGAGAAAGAGGATAAAACATTACTCGCAGACTCTTTAGCATTGTGAAAATCAGTTTGAGGAGAGGGGAGGGGAGGTCAGATCACACGGGTGCCGTTCGTTCGACGCCACTCAAGGACAAACACTTGACACCACAGGGCCCTTTAAACCCCCGGCCAGTAAATTTATTGAAGGGCGCTGAGAGAGGCCACGAGATGAGCATCTAATGACGAATCAGTGCTGTTCTCAAACAGGTACAGCTGGGGGATTGCAGGTGCAGGAAATCAGATCATGACATGACTCAGTTTCAAACTTTTCAAAATATTTAGCAACAGACTAAGCAGCATTATTTGCAACATGGGCCGCAGTGGACAGCTGGAAAACAGCACAGCTCATGTGATTAAAGCTTTTTTTCCCCCTGTGTTTCAATGTCTAATCTTATTATGACTTTTGTTCTAAATAATTATTTATGGTGTGGGTTCCCCTGAAAACGATTCAGTGCATGAGTGAACTGTCAAAATGAATCACAAACAATTTCAGAGCTTTCTGTAAACTGACTGAACAATTAAATCAAAAGAGTGATAAATTCATAAATTCATCATCGCTAGTTCTGATTCAAAACAACTGATAGAAAACACATGACATGAATCCTGAAATATTATCAGGGAAAGTGATAATAAATATTATCATCAATGCAACCGGTGTAGCTGGAGCCCTAAACAAATGACTCTTTTGAGCAGCTTCTTTTCAGTGAATCATATACAGGTACGGCACAACCGGTATAGATGGATTCCCAAACAAATTACTCTTATGATATGGTTCTCTATTTATTCACTCATACACTTATTTATCTAACACTCATACTCAGTCTACATTTCAATTTGCACATAATATACCTGTACATACAACTGTCTATTGTTATATACCTGTACATACAATTGTCGATTTGTATATTTTTATTCCTTAGTTACTTGTTCTATTTTTCTATTTTTTATTATCTGTGTTTTTGTTCTGTCACTGTCATTCTGTTACACTGTGGAGCTTCTGTCATGAAAACAAATTCCTCGTATGTGTAAACATACCTGGCAATAAAAACTCATTCTGATTCTGATTCTGATTCTGATACTCTTATGATATGGTTCTTTTTTGGTGAATCAAATGGATACAGTACAAAAACTGTAGAGTATATTCTTTTTAGATATCAAATAAATGTTAAAGAATCAGAATTGTTAAAGGGGTCATATGATGTTGCTAAAAATAACATTATTTTGTGTATTTGGTTTAATGAAATGTGTTATTGAGTCAGAACTGTGGCATTGTAGTCTACTCTACCAGGATCAGGAAACAGTCCTCCATAAAATGTGCTGGACACATCGGAATATTTGGGTTGAACTGTTCTAGAACAGTGTTGTAAATACAACTTAACCACTGATTTCTAGTCTTGTCCTCTTTTGGAAGGCCAAACAAAGTAGTTTCACTTTCACAACGAAACACAGCGTCACACACGGTGGCTAGAGTGAGCGGAGGCCTGCGGCAAGAGTGAGAGGCGACCGGCGGGCTTGCGGCAACCACATGTGACGATCCCGGGCTGGACTCTGCTTCGTCCACGGTGAAAGCCGATCCAGCGATCCACAGCATGAAGTTGATGTATTTCCTCAGCGACCAGCACGGATCAGCTCTAGGCATGACGAAGCAGATATCGTCCTCTTTTGGAAGGCCAAACAAAGTAGTTTCACTTTCACAACGAAACACAGCATCTTCACGACATGGCGGCAGCAACAATACTACAGCGAGAATAAAAGTTACGCCTTCTTTCGTTGCGTGAACATTTGGGCAGTGTTATGCAAATCTTCCCACATCGTGACGTAGACATGTGGGGGCGTGTTAGAACGAGCCGTTTTAGGTAGGCGTGGTTGACTCTTAACTTTTATAAAGAATATCTCTTCGGATTTGAGACTTTAGTCTTTGCAACTTTACAGATCTTCTTTATGCACCAAGAGCTTGTAACACTCCAAAGAGAAAGGAAAAATTTAAATCGCATCATATGACCCCTTTAAAAGAAATCAGAACCTGAACTGGAAATAGCTTTATTAGAAAATTCTGCCTCTAAATCATTGCATTCATGAAAGTTTTTCATGAATAAAAATTTAATAAGAGGCATCCAGATGTGGTGACAGCATTCAGATGGTGTGTGTGTTGCTGCTGTTTGGCAGAAAAGGTAATGAGGCAGGGACGAAAGCAGCAGAGAGACCGATTACAGATGAGCATTTTATAGATTTTTTATTGACCAAGTAAAGTTATGGAGGCGCGTAGGGCAGGCTGGCCAGATTATGAAATTAGCCCCAGCTGTCAATCACAGTTCTGGATGGGGGTGGGAGGAAGGATGCAACTGGGGACTGTTTAAGTTCTGGATCTATTGCAAAAAGGCCAAAAGACATGTAAAATAATGATCTCTGTTCTATAATAGCAAGGCTCTGATGATGGAGGCAATAACCACCTCTGACCTTTGATTTCCATTCATGCAGTGGGGCATTTGGTGTTGATGGTAAAGCAGGGGATATAACAGCATTGAGTAAGTGAATAAAACAAGCCTCTCAAGTAGGTTGGACAGATGAAGGTCCAATGAAAAACACACGGTCACTAGACTGCTTTGTGAACGAATTATTCATTTGACATGATTATTTTCAATGAACTGTTTGAACTGAGACTGAACATATTGCTCGTGGATTAGAATGAATCATCACAACAAAATCAGTTAAAATGACCTGGAATTAATCCGTATTTGTTATGTACACTACCGGTCAAAAATTTGGGGCTGACAGATTTTTATGTTTTTGAATGAAGTCTCTTACACTCACCAAGGCTGCATTTATTTGATCAGTAATACAGTAAAACCAGTAATATTATAAAGTATTATTATAATTTAAAATGACCATTTTCTATTTTAATATATTTTTAAATGTAATTAATTCCTCTGATGGCAAAGTTGAATTTTTACCAGTCATTACTCCAGTCTCTCATCACGTTTTCCACGATTCCTTGATGAATAAAAAGTTCAAAAGAACAGCATTTATTTGAAACACAAATCTTCTGTAACATTAGGCATTTCTTTACTGTCACTATAGATCCATTTAATGCATCCTTGATGATTAAAATATTAATTTATTTTAAATAAATAAATCTTACTGACTTTTAAACAGCAGTAGGTGGTCAGAGGGAACAATTAAATGTATTTTTGTATATTTTTTGTTATCTTGTTATGTTTCTTATGAATACATCACACTTTATTCATGTTTATTAATACATTAATGTGTTACATTAAGTCCCCTTATGCTAATGTAAAATAAATGTTTTCATTGAATCAAACAGTTCAAAAGAACTGATTAGTTTGTCTCTCCAGGTAAAACACTTGAGCGTCACATGACATCTCATTACGACATCCGTCTTTCTCCTGCCTCCCCATCCGTCCTCTCCATTTCCTGCTGGTTACACATGCCCCCCTCTCTTTCTTTCTCCGTCTCTTGAGGATACATCTTTTTTTTCTAGCACTGCCTTGCTCTATTTGCATCTTCTCCTTCAAAACCCTATCTCTCGTCCTTTCTCCCATTTCTCTCTCATCAGTATCCGGAGGGAAAGAGCAGAAGTCTTTGATCTGGTCTTGCTTTTTTCAGAGGTTGAGGAGTCCTGAAATGGGAAGTGCTCTCCAATTAGCTCGGGTTAAATATTTCAGAGGCTACACAGCTATTTTTTCGTCCCCCCATATCCCCCATATATACAGCAGCTCCTATTAGATGCTACATAGGAAACCTGTACTCAGCCTGAAATGCAAACCTCCTCGCATTTATGCTTCAGGCTCCATGAAAAATATACTGTATTTGAGGGAAAAAAAAATCAGGCTTTGAAACAAGAAAAAGCCCAGGGTAAAGGAAACCGGTTTTGGTTCTTCAGTGTGACCATTTCACATGGTTTCAGTCCTGAACGTAGCTTACAAAGCTGCACATCTTCCTATGTTATGATTGCTAATCTAATTTCTACAATAAACACTCTTGGTGCTCAAGGTCCCAGATGAGCTGTGTGTTAATACCATGCCATTCACACATTCTCTGCACTCAGCTCCCGCCTGACGTATTACATGCAGAACCATCACAGCATTCCAACGCAAAACTATCACGCATTCAAATACAATATGCATGAAGCCAAATAAAAGAGTGATTTTCTTCTTAGGTGCCTCTACACTTCCTAATGAAATCCTGGGGAATTACGGATAAGCACCACAACTGAATTATTAAATTTTCAAAAACTGTTGCTCACTTATTAATTTTTTTTTAATTTTTTTAACAATTCTATTTGAAGTGTGTTAATGAGGTTGGTGAGCCTTGGCCTTTTTCCCAGATGGAATAGAAAAGGAAGGTGAAATAATTTAATACCAAATTAACCAATAAATGGAGAAGAGAGAATATGACTACAGGATGTTTGGCCTGTGTTTAGATTCAGAGTGCAAAAATGCTTCTTTTAATGATTTTGTATGTCATCGCATTCCAAAACGTCAGACTGTAATTCATAATGCAATTCAAATACACTCTGCATTATCATCACTGCCACGAAGGGCACTAGTGGGCATTAGTATAGCATACAAACTCATTGTAAGTATGCTTGCATATACTGAATTATGTACTTGTATATTACGTTTCTGGCCTAAATATATGTATTACACTTTTGTAATTATTGAAATCTTAGAAGTTGATAATATAGTGGCTTATGTTGGGGTCAGTAAGATCAACAGCAAATCAGCATATTAGAATGATTTCTGAAGGATCATGTGACACTGAAGACTGGAGACATGATGCTGAAAATTCAGCTTTACATCACGGGAATAAATTACATGTAAAATATATTAAAATAGAAAACAGTTATTTTAAATAGGTAATAATATTACACAATTACTGTTTTTACTGTATTTTTGAATATTTTTTTATTTATTAAAAAATCTTACTGACTACAAACTTTTGAATTGAAGTGTTCAATATCGGATGCACATTTTTTGTATATACTGCATGTATAATAATGGCTATAAAAATGATTATTTACAGCTATAAACCAAAATTTCAACTTATGTGGACAGTTAGAATAGGTGACAATCATGATCTTATCATAAAGCCATTTTCAGCAAAAAGGTCCAAGAATGAGAGAGAGAGAGAGAGAGAGAGAGAGAGAGAGGGAGTGCTACCCATCCTTCAGTAATAAACAGGTCAGAAAATGAAGTAAAGTGGATTTATCAATATGAGAGAGAGGGAGAGGAATTTGTAAAGGAGTGAAGCAGGGGGCGGCTGCAGAGTGCAGCAATGCTGACCAATTGAGCAGGTTTGATCCTGTTCAAGTGCTGCTCTTGGTTAATGGCTGTATTGATTGGTCTCAGTGCTGCTCTAATGAGTTGCTGTTTCTGAAGGAGGCGTTGGGCTGAATTGAGTAGTCGCTCAACTTATCTGATGTAAAGCTCCACCCGGATCTTTTATTCACATCAGAAGCCAGTGTAAATGACTGACACCCTCAGACCATGACCAACATCTACACACATTCATAAGCAATTAAACAAAAAACAGCATTAATAGAAAAAAAGCATTAGTATACATGGCACACACAAACTTTGGGTAAAAAGTTTGCTTTTCATAAATTAATTATTATTGATTTAAATTAATTTTTTAATCAATACTTTTATGTCTTGAATGAGTTTATTTAAGTGGCACAAGCGTGAATTTACATGACACATACATTTTGGGTTAAATAGTCAGATTTTAATAATGATCAGTTATTGCATTAATTATTTTTCACTTTAATTCATTATTATTTTAGCAATACTTCTCAATGTTAAGTAATACATTTTATTTAACCATCCCAAGCATAAATATACATGACACACAATTTTTGGATTAAATAGTCAGTTTTTAATAATTATAAATTATTGTTTTAATTATTATGTTATATTATATTATTATTACTTTTAATTCATTATTATTTTATCAATACTTCTTGATATACTTGAATACAGTATATTTGAGTATATTTAACCTGCATAAGCAAACATATACATGGCATACAAATTTGGGGCTAAATAGTCAGTTTTAACTATGAGTTATTATTGCATTATTATTCATTTTAACTCATTATTTTACTTTTTTTTTCAGTGTTGAATGAATTAGATGTATATTTATAATTAACATTTCTCTTGCTTTCTCCACCATCTTGGATTTATGTTTTCACTGAGTTTGTCGCAATGCATTCAGAGATCTGTGTTTCTGTAAAAATGCAGTGCTGCCTTAAAATTGGATTGAACCGTAAATAGCACAACTATGAGCTCACTAGGTTTGCAAACAGAACATATGTTGTTGCATGTGTACAAACATATTAAATACACATTAAATATGTAATACTGAAGCAGTTGCTGTCATTAATCACATGGCTGATGAAAAGTGCTGTCCTGTGCAGAAAATAATGTTCTTGTTTATTCTAGCAAAGTACAACGACTAAAAGGGCGTTCACACACTGACAGTGCAAAGCAACTGGAATTCATTAATTTTGAATGAGCTTTAACGATTTTCACATAAGCGACAGAGACCATGATGAAACAAACTTTATGCAAATATGCAGTGACATGATGCGGCAACTAGATTAGACTGCATTTCTCTGAAAACCATCCAGTCGAGCATGAACGCCTACTACAAACAGTACAGCGACTTGACGACCTCCAGTGATCTAATTGCTGTGAGTGTGAACGGACTTTAATGTCTCTTTTCCAAAACAGGAATTTAGTCATGTAAATTCCTGCCAAAAATACATGCACAACCACGCTCATCACCACCCATCCAAAAAACCCAGGCATGTGCAATCAGAAAATCTCAAAAGCGAAAACAAGAATCTTTCCGAATGATATCAAACATAGCAACGGCAATGGGCTCGCCTGACAAATAAACAGCTCTGTGGCTCTGGAGCAGGGCAGCATTCTGGTTTAAATTCTCCCAAAGCTACTAATATGTTCCAGCTCTGGCTGTTTATTGGTAGTGAGAACGAAGGCTTTTTAACGACATGCCACATCAGCGATCGCAAGCAAACAGCCCGCTCTTCTAGATGGTTCCTGGAGGGCCGAAGCGGCAGAGATAAGAGTTCCTGCTTGTGGTGCAGCATGCAGCAGTACTGCTTGGGAGGAGCCATTACAACTGGACTGAAAATATACATAAGCATACGTACAGTTTAGCAGCCTTAATTAGAAAAGGAGGCAACTAATGCTGCAAATCCTCAAACGCCCCTCTTAAATTATGCGGTAGACCAAGTGGTCTGCTCCTAATAATCACTGCTGTCTTTTAAGCCAAATACACATTTAAACACTCAAGAATCTCCCTTTAAGAAGTAAGTAGGAAACTGGGGAGTGTTGCAACCAACAGTTGAACCAATTACAAATGAATAACAGGGTAAAATATTATATAAGTGAGGTGAGAGACTGAGAGTTGATGGTTTTATAATAAGTCATTTATAAAATATTTGGGTCAATGACAAATAAGAGTCTACACAACAAATGAAAACTTTCAAAAATGTAATTTAAAACACATGTGCCGAGTTCTTAGAAATGTTCGTATTCATGCAGGTTTCAAGTTGTTTTGAAAAGAAAAGCTTCAATTTAATGACTTTAATATCACTATATCACTAAAATGCCACTAAAAATGTCATGCAATGTAACCATCAAGCAAAAAGTATATTTTCATTACACATATTATTCAATATTTTCAATTATTATTATTTTATTTTTTTTTTACAAATATTAGTATTAATTCATGAATATAATTTAGCAATTTTTTGAAGAGTTTCACCACACGCAATTTTACAATCTGATCCAAATTTTGCCTTGTCATGAAAAAGTAAAACTGATATTTTAAAATAATTATTTTGTTGGTTAGATATGACTTTTGGTTTGGAGGACAAAAGGTTTCTGGATATTAATACAAGTGTGTTTTTACATTTATTTTTGAATAAATTAATGAATTCTGACCAAATTCTGACCTATTTTTTATTTATTACAATAAATTCATGAAAATGCATCAGAAAAATATGTGAATACGTTTGAGACATGCAGTTATGCACTGAAACAGAATAGTGCAGGATTTAGCGCTAGTAAATATCACAAATAATTACAAAGTAACTTGCAAGTGACACATTGAAATGTAAAACTTTAAAGTAGAAAGACTAAAACAGTATTTTCTTGAAAAAAAAAATAAAAAAAAAAACTTTTTACAGTGAAATAGAATGATACAACACTCCCGTCGTCACAGAATTCAGTCTTCTATAAAGAGATACATGTGAGTTACTAAGTGAGTGAGTAAACTAAGTGACCTGAGGTGCTTGAGTCTCTCTGTCAATCCTTATTTCAGTCTGACAGGCTAATGCTCGGCTAGCCAGCACTGACAGCTGGCCGATGAAATTAAATGTACATCCGGAGATGGGTGAGCGACTCGGGGGTCAATCTTCTCAGAGGCACAGCGGATGGAGAGGCGCTGGGGTTAATTTCTTTATCGGCTCTGAAAGGCTTTACATGCGTTTTGGAGGTGAAAAGTAATGCGGGTGTGAGGATGTGAGTGAAGGGGTCCATTACGTCCTGGTTTATCCATCAGCGTGAGCTCGTTTGCACATGCACGCGGCCGAGCGTTCGCCTAAAAGCATCTCCTGTGGAATTAGCGTGGATCAATGAGCCCCGCGTGTCTGGTTTCACTCTGAAGATGCTCTCTTGTTGCAGATGGTCAGCAGTTTATCACTTCAATTAGCTTTCGTGCACAGAAGCACTCGGTCGAGTCGGATTTTGGCCTCTTCAAGTCCAGCGCGACCGCAAGACCTGCTAAATTGTTTCTCTCCCACCTGCGGCACCAAGCCACATCTTGAATCGCATTTCCACCAGCTAACAGATAAATTAAAGCATTAGGCTTTCACTACTGCTTCAAATCAGGAGATTAAAAATGGCCAGGAATTTGAGAAATCGCCAACAGGACGGACGTTAGTAGTTCTGAATGATGGATTGGTTCCGCTAGAGTTTCACATAAACAGATTATTCCATTAAGGCCTTTAATTGGTAATAGATTGTATTGATCAAGGCTTTTGTGTTTTGGCCAGCGCGCCAACGACTTTCCAGCTTTCGTCATTGGCTGGAGCTGTCAGGGTGACACCGTGAGGAGCTTTTTACCTGCATCAGATGATTGGTTCAGCCTTCACATCTCATTTGACTAATGTGACACACCAGCCTGTCAGGCACTGTGCGCTCTCATTCTTCTGGAGAGCTGCCAAGCATTTCTTCCACATTTGCAATTTAACACTGTCACGAAATTAAATTCGTCCTGTTCCTCGGCGTGAAGAGGGATGTGGTAGTATTCAGTGCCATCATCACTTTGCATGGGTTTTTCCAGATTTCATTTCACTTGTCTGTCAGTGACAAGACTCTGCATATGGGCATTTCTGTGGTAAAAGCTTCAACATGGATGGAGTAACTTTGTTAAAGCTTCAGAAACGATAAAGGATATGACCTTTTCTAAAGACACCAGGCTGTTTTTGGTGGTTTCCAGGGCACAGATAACAGCTTACATTGCTTGGATGCTAAGTGGTTGCACAAGTCAAAAGTATTTCACAGACAAAAATATTTCAAATATTAATAAGCAGTGAAGCAGATTAGTTAAAATATAAATATTTATTAATACATACATTAAAAAGTTTGATGCCTGTAAAGTTGTTTAAAGAAATGCTTTTATTTAGTAAGGATGCATTCAATTTATCAAAAGTGATATTAAAGTCATTTATAAGGTTGCAAAAGACTTCAATTTCAAATAAATGCTGTTCTTTTGAACTTTCAATTCTTCAAAGAATCCTGACAAAAAAAGATATCATGGTTTCCACAAAAATATTAAGCAGCACAACTGTTTTCTTAATTTATAATAATACGAAATGTTTCTTGATCAGCAAATCAGCATATTAGAATGATTTCTGAAGGATCATGTGACACTGAAGACTGGAGAAATGCATCACATGAATAATTTTTTAAATATTAAAATACAAAATATTTATTTTAAATTGTTATACTATTTCACAATGTTACTTTTTTACTGTATTTTCGAGAAAATAAATGCAGCCTTGGTGAGCATAAGAATGAAAAAAATCTTACTGTCTTAACTTCTGACAGCATTTTAAAAACAAAATAATAATAAAAGATTATATCAAACTAGTAAGGTTTTCTTTTCAAGAACTTAATTCTTTTAAAAAGGCTTTTTTCTTTGTTATGAAAAATATGCCTCAAAAATTTCAAAATTAATTTGAATTCATAAAGTGCATTCAAGTCACTGTATGTATACTAAGAATTGCATTTGAATGTCCTTTCGAATAAAAAGATCCATCATCATGTCACTGACCCACTAGCCATAGATACTAGACATAGCAAGCACTACTAAGAGTAAAACTATATGCTAGGAAAACTAGAAAATTTTAAACACAGTCAACATCATTGTACAAAGCAAATTAATTAATCAGGAATATGATCTGAGTGCAGTATTGGTAAGTCATCTTAGAAAGGTCTATCTGTATGGAAGACAGCTGTCAAGGTTGCATCCTTTCCTTCTCCTTCCTTCTCTCTTTCTATGAGTGATCATGTATTCCTGGGCCGGATCTCCTCTAGTGTCTGAGTGCCAGTGGGTAAATGTGGATCAAACATAGACATCTATCGAGGTCTCTACCTACGGCACCCGCCAACTGCCACTGTCACAGGCCACCAAGAACACCGCTACACCTCGTCAAGAAATTTAAAAATAAAATCAATTCATTTCCACATCAAAGCCAGCACTGTCGTCTGTCCTCACTAGCAGAGCTTGGCAGGTTGAACTTGCCTCTTGGCAAGGTACTCGGGGTTCATTTTTCCAGTAGGCTTTCACTCAAGGACAGGTAAACCCTGCACTTTTTTTGTTTGAAAGATTATTTTGGCTTGAGGTTTTTAAACGTATGATGGGACAACTTTGTAAATAGAGTTTCCTGACCTTTCAAACTTTCCTGATTATATCCTTGGTGTTGCAGTTTAATTAGCAGTGTTTGCTAAGGCAATTATCACTAATAATATTGCATATAATTATGGTAAGGGATCAGAACAAACTCGTAACCCTAAATATTAAGCTTTGGATCGCAACTCATCTCACACCATTTGTGCTTCAGGTAATTTTATTTTTGTTGTGGAAAAGTGTATATATATACACATAAGTGTGTGTGTGTGTGTGTGTGTATATATATATATATATATATATATACAGTGGGGCAAAAAAGTATTTAGTCAGCCACCAATTGTGCAAGTTCTCCCACTTAAAAAGATGAGAGAGGCCTGCAATTTTCATCATAGGTATACCTCAACTATGAGAGACAAAATGAGAAAAACCCCCCCGGAAAATCACATTTTAGGATTTTTTTATATATCATTTAACACACACTCAAAAAATATTTAGGCTTAAATTTAAGTTGTAACATACAAACAAATAAACTAATGTGATATTTGATGAACATTTAATCAATTACATATATATATATATATATATATATATATATATATATGTGTGTGTGTGTGTGTGTCTCT
>NW_015505514.1:990738-994271 GCF_001515645.1 Sinocyclocheilus grahami | reverse complement strand
GTGTGTGTGCGTGCGTGCGTGTGTGTGTGTGTGTGTGTGTGTGAGTGTGTGTGTGTGTGTGTGTGTGTGTGTGTGTGTCTCTGTCTTTTTAAACTTTTTTCCAAAATTTTCAACCAAGGATTGTCAAGCCAGTTATATCATTTTCCTTGAATTTCAATGAATTTAGTCCATCTACAGTCAAATTCAAATCACAATTTGACATCCTGTGCAGTACCTCAATACAGATTCACAAATCAAAATCTGAATACAGCACAACCCCAACACCCAGATAATCACCAGCAACACTGTAGCATCATGGCGACTTTTGCACATGCAAGCACCATCCACATTTTCAGAAAATGTAGAAATTCCAGTCACTGAATGTTCATTCCTCATTGGTAACATCGGTACTGACAGCCCGCTGCGCTGAACACCTACATCTGGACAGCAGTGATCATGTATTAATTCCCAGGGCCTCTTGGGTTGTTGATCCCTGAGGCACTAGACTGCCATGATCCATCAGTACCAAACTCGCTGACGGCCTGCTCTGAACCATAGCACCTAACAGCAAATGGCTAAAGGTTAGCATGTAGCTAACATACACAAACACATCTTTCACGCAGCAGACAAAACATTTATCTGGACCGCCCAAACCTTCTAGAACAGTAGCAAGGCTTGTGTAAACAGTTGCTGCGGACTTGCCGAGGTTGAGAATGTGTATGTGGAAGTGTGTCCCACAAAGCATTCAAATGTGGCAGCAGGGACTGTGGTTAGCCATGTGCAGAGAGATGCTGATGGCAGAATGGGGAGGTGCAGCCATGACGGACGCGGCCTCTGATTGTGACGGACTGTCAGTGGGAAGGTGGTTCTTGTTGTGCTGGGTCGGTCGGTCGGCGGCAGGATGGACCTCGCCAGTTGAGACTGACTGATGTGGCGGGGGGTGACGAAGCATTGGTGGCTGCCAGCTTTGGTGGGTATCCAAGAGTGGCACACCTATCAAGGCAGGTAGGGGGTGGCCACCTCCGACAGTCCTGAGGTTCAACTGCCTATCAAGGCGAAGCAGGTGTACATGTCACTGTGGCTGACTGAGATTGGCCAACAATCCCAGCGTGGACGGGAGTGTGCATATGTGGGAAGGGAAGGAAGTCTGTCAGAATGCAGTGGGGCTCACTCACCCTCTCTCCAGCTGTCACCTCAAATCTGGATCTGTCATACCTGTTTACACACTTGACACCTTATTACTGGGCAGCAATCGAAGCCCATGGGTCCAGCTCTGTTGGTTTAAAATCACTCATCCTCATTCATCTCTGATTTATCGACTAAGCATCATTTACACTGATACTCTACTACATTTGCTTGAACGTCTGGGTGCAGAGTCAAAAGGAGGCACAAGGTGTTTCCTGGTTATTGTTTGTTTTTTGCACACTCTTAAAAATAAAGCTTTCAAAAGGGGGTTTTCAGTTCCATTTTTGGTTTCACGGAGAACCTTACAGTGAACAGTTCTTAAAAGAACCATTTTTTATCTAAATGTAATAATCTAAAGAACCCTTTTCCACTATAAAGAACCCTAAAGGTTCCATGGATGTTAAAGGTTCTACATGGAACCAATTTATATATATGTGTGTGTGTGCATAAAAATTAATGGAAGTTCTGTCATTATTTCCTCACCCTCATGTCATTCCAAACCTGTTTGATTTTTTTTTTTTTGGTTCATACAATGGAAGACTGTTTTCACTCTTAATAAATAAATACATTCTTAATACATATTTTTGTGTTATTTTCTTGTTAAATGGTAAAAAAAAAAACATTAAACCAACATATATTTGCTTGAGATGCAACACTGCATAAGATACAAAGACGTCTGCACTGATATGAACATATTTTCACTTGTTTTAAGTTTTTTGGACAGTGCTCATCACAATGCATTCTAGGATTTCCCTCTCCACAAAGGATGCTGCAATGCTGCCAAAACACGTTATCTTGGAAGGTAGCAATTGTGTCAAGCACACATCTATGATGCTGTCTAAGTAGACAGCAAGGCACTGTAATGGAACTAATGTGCACAACGGCTACGTCATTATCATTAGATTTAAATATTTATGAGCAGATGTGGAGTATAACATCAAGTGTTACACTTCTGATTTAGTTTTTAATCTAATATGCTTCTAAAGCCTGCAGGTGAGTGTGTCGAGACATTCAGAGAGAGAGAGAGAGAAAGTTGATCACTCTGGAGTGTTTGTGGACAAAATGTGTGAGCCCATGACAGGAAGTACCTTGCGGGCAGATTTGACTGACAGTAAAGGTCACCCTATGTCTGGATCAATCAGAGTAGCTGAGGAGAGAGGGAGGGGTAGCACCCAGGGGGAGAAAGTGGGGTGCTTTGCTCCCCAATCTGAGGGTCTGTCTTTTGGACCGCCGGCCCTGGACGAGGCCGTTGCCTGCTGCTCGCCAGCTCGCGGGCAACACATGGTCGAGTCAGCAGCCATTAATGCCAGTCATCTCGCATTAGCAACCTCTCTTGCCTTAGATGGCTGCAAATATGGGAAGCAGAGAAGATTTTACGCCCCATGCTGAGTCCAAAATTAATATTTTGCCACACCTACTAATGGTGGGTGGATTGGGAAGATGTCATTTTTTTTACTGACTATGAATAGCATTTGTATTAAAATATATTTGTGTCCTCATGAGAATGGGATTATTTTAGTTGTTTCCCCCCTGCATATTAATGACAAACTGTGAGGGGATTGTGTAACTTTCAGCATAATTTTCAGCAAGTCTCTGTCTCTTGGTGAAACTGCACCTGTCACGAAAATGTAAAAAAAAACCTGTCATGATTTAGCTCTTAGTTTATTTGTTTTAGCAGCTAAATGTGAGAAATATTTCACATATGTGTCACCACAAGAAGTTCTGGAGAAAACATCTTCAGGCAGCTTAAAGGCCTTTCCACACTGAGCGTGAAAAAGCAAGACGAATATCGGACGCGATGACGTGCTGGAATAAAACAATACATTTCTATGGATGCTTCCACATAGACCGCGAACATTCGTGCACCAAAAATGCGAATGTTGGGTTTTTTTCGCACCAGTCCGACGAATCTTTTCAGTTTCGCAAAGCGAAAACACGGGCCGTCCAATAAGATTTGAGCTAGGATCACGTGACCGGTGCAGCTGCTGTTGCACAAAAGTGTGAGAGTGGTGGCGCTGTTTCGAAAACCAGCAAAAACAAACACCGAAGAAGAGTATCCCGGAGAAGAGAGTGGATGCTGAGTTCTTGTTATCGTTGGTATTTGGGAACAGATTTATTCTCACATGTACTTTATACAGAATAACATTTCTAATAATTCTCCACTGAATCATGTGAGCTGGAGAGCACGTCCATTTTCTTCCACGTGCACGAGTGTTAAGAGTCAGAGCGCGTTCACTCTCAAGTCTAGATCTTCCGTATTAGAAATCGAGTGAAACATTTTTCTACACATGAAATATGAAAGCAAATAGACATATGATTGTGACGATATATTTTCTGTATGTGTTTTGTATGCAGCTCATGGTATTTTT
>NW_015505514.1:974708-990108 GCF_001515645.1 Sinocyclocheilus grahami | reverse complement strand
AAGGATTGTCAAGCCAGTTATATCATTTTCCTTGAATTTCAATGAATTTAGTCCATCTACAGTCAAATTCAAATCACAATTTGACATCCTGTGCAGTACCTCAATACAGATTCACAAATCAAAATCTGAATACAGCACAACCCCAACACCCAGATAATCACCAGCAACACTGTAGCATCATGGCGACTTTTGCACAT
Source organism: Sinocyclocheilus grahami (assembly GCF_001515645.1). NCBI lineage: Eukaryota > Metazoa > Chordata > Actinopteri > Cypriniformes > Cyprinidae > Sinocyclocheilus > Sinocyclocheilus grahami. The sequence goes on along the minus strand of NW_015505514.1, from coordinate 989,911 downwards.
GCAAGCACCATCCACATTTTCAGAAAATGTAGAAATTCCAGTCACTGAATGTTCATTCCTCATTGGTAACATCGGTACTGACAGCCCGCTGCGCTGAACACCTACATCTGGACAGCAGTGATCATGTATTAATTCCCAGGGCCTCTTGGGTTGTTGATCCCTGAGGCACTAGACTGCCATGATCCATCAGTACCAAACTCGCTGACGGCCTGCTCTGAACCATAGCACCTAACAGCAAATGGCTAAAGGTTAGCATGTAGCTAACATACACAAACACATCTTTCACGCAGCAGACAAAACATTTATCTGGACCGCCCAAACCTTCTAGAACAGTAGCAAGGCTTGTGTAAACAGTTGCTGCGGACTTGCCGAGGTTGAGAATGTGTATGTGGAAGTGTGTCCCACAAAGCATTCAAATGTGGCAGCAGGGACTGTGGTTAGCCATGTGCAGAGAGATGCTGATGGCAGAATGGGGAGGTGCAGCCATGACGGACGCGGCCTCTGATTGTGACGGACTGTCAGTGGGAAGGTGGTTCTTGTTGTGCTGGGTCGGTCGGTCGGCGGCAGGATGGACCTCGCCAGTTGAGACTGACTGATGTGGCGGGGGGTGACGAAGCATTGGTGGCTGCCAGCTTTGGTGGGTATCCAAGAGTGGCACACCTATCAAGGCAGGTAGGGGGTGGCCACCTCCGACAGTCCTGAGGTTCAACTGCCTATCAAGGCGAAGCAGGTGTACATGTCACTGTGGCTGACTGAGATTGGCCAACAATCCCAGCGTGGACGGGAGTGTGCATATGTGGGAAGGGAAGGAAGTCTGTCAGAATGCAGTGGGGCTCACTCACCCTCTCTCCAGCTGTCACCTCAAATCTGGATCTGTCATACCTGTTTACACACTTGACACCTTATTACTGGGCAGCAATCGAAGCCCATGGGTCCAGCTCTGTTGGTTTAAAATCACTCATCCTCATTCATCTCTGATTTATCGACTAAGCATCATTTACACTGATACTCTACTACATTTGCTTGAACGTCTGGGTGCAGAGTCAAAAGGAGGCACAAGGTGTTTCCTGGTTATTGTTTGTTTTTTGCACACTCTTAAAAATAAAGCTTTCAAAAGGGGGTTTTCAGTTCCATTTTTGGTTTCACGGAGAACCTTACAGTGAACAGTTCTTAAAAGAACCATTTTTTATCTAAATGTAATAATCTAAAGAACCCTTTTCCACTATAAAGAACCCTAAAGGTTCCATGGATGTTAAAGGTTCTACATGGAACCAATTTATATATATGTGTGTGTGTGCATAAAAATTAATGGAAGTTCTGTCATTATTTCCTCACCCTCATGTCATTCCAAACCTGTTTGATTTTTTTTTTTTTGGTTCATACAATGGAAGACTGTTTTCACTCTTAATAAATAAATACATTCTTAATACATATTTTTGTGTTATTTTCTTGTTAAATGGTAAAAAAAAAAACATTAAACCAACATATATTTGCTTGAGATGCAACACTGCATAAGATACAAAGACGTCTGCACTGATATGAACATATTTTCACTTGTTTTAAGTTTTTTGGACAGTGCTCATCACAATGCATTCTAGGATTTCCCTCTCCACAAAGGATGCTGCAATGCTGCCAAAACACGTTATCTTGGAAGGTAGCAATTGTGTCAAGCACACATCTATGATGCTGTCTAAGTAGACAGCAAGGCACTGTAATGGAACTAATGTGCACAACGGCTACGTCATTATCATTAGATTTAAATATTTATGAGCAGATGTGGAGTATAACATCAAGTGTTACACTTCTGATTTAGTTTTTAATCTAATATGCTTCTAAAGCCTGCAGGTGAGTGTGTCGAGACATTCAGAGAGAGAGAGAGAGAAAGTTGATCACTCTGGAGTGTTTGTGGACAAAATGTGTGAGCCCATGACAGGAAGTACCTTGCGGGCAGATTTGACTGACAGTAAAGGTCACCCTATGTCTGGATCAATCAGAGTAGCTGAGGAGAGAGGGAGGGGTAGCACCCAGGGGGAGAAAGTGGGGTGCTTTGCTCCCCAATCTGAGGGTCTGTCTTTTGGACCGCCGGCCCTGGACGAGGCCGTTGCCTGCTGCTCGCCAGCTCGCGGGCAACACATGGTCGAGTCAGCAGCCATTAATGCCAGTCATCTCGCATTAGCAACCTCTCTTGCCTTAGATGGCTGCAAATATGGGAAGCAGAGAAGATTTTACGCCCCATGCTGAGTCCAAAATTAATATTTTGCCACACCTACTAATGGTGGGTGGATTGGGAAGATGTCATTTTTTTTACTGACTATGAATAGCATTTGTATTAAAATATATTTGTGTCCTCATGAGAATGGGATTATTTTAGTTGTTTCCCCCCTGCATATTAATGACAAACTGTGAGGGGATTGTGTAACTTTCAGCATAATTTTCAGCAAGTCTCTGTCTCTTGGTGAAACTGCACCTGTCACGAAAATGTAAAAAAAAACCTGTCATGATTTAGCTCTTAGTTTATTTGTTTTAGCAGCTAAATGTGAGAAATATTTCACATATGTGTCACCACAAGAAGTTCTGGAGAAAACATCTTCAGGCAGCTTAAAGGCCTTTCCACACTGAGCGTGAAAAAGCAAGACGAATATCGGACGCGATGACGTGCTGGAATAAAACAATACATTTCTATGGATGCTTCCACATAGACCGCGAACATTCGTGCACCAAAAATGCGAATGTTGGGTTTTTTTCGCACCAGTCCGACGAATCTTTTCAGTTTCGCAAAGCGAAAACACGGGCCGTCCAATAAGATTTGAGCTAGGATCACGTGACCGGTGCAGCTGCTGTTGCACAAAAGTGTGAGAGTGGTGGCGCTGTTTCGAAAACCAGCAAAAACAAACACCGAAGAAGAGTATCCCGGAGAAGAGAGTGGATGCTGAGTTCTTGTTATCGTTGGTATTTGGGAACAGATTTATTCTCACATGTACTTTATACAGAATAACATTTCTAATAATTCTCCACTGAATCATGTGAGCTGGAGAGCACGTCCATTTTCTTCCACGTGCACGAGTGTTAAGAGTCAGAGCGCGTTCACTCTCAAGTCTAGATCTTCCGTATTAGAAATCGAGTGAAACATTTTTCTACACATGAAATATGAAAGCAAATAGACATATGATTGTGACGATATATTTTCTGTATGTGTTTTGTATGCAGCTCATGGTATTTTTTTTTATTGCAATAAAGGATGTTTATGACAAATATTAGCAGTGTAGCGTTATTAAACATACAAAGAGTGCATGTGTCTGCTTATTATAGAATCAACTATAAATCACAATAGGAAGTTATTACAAGCACTCGATGATGGTTTAAAGTGAGTAAGCAAATACATTTTCAAGTGTAGCTTGATGCTAATTGTACTTCTAATTATTTTTTTAGGATGTAGCCTATTCTTGTAAGCATTATAGATAGTTTGTGTTTCTGGTGTACAGCCAAACTTTGTTTATCTTAATTTAGATGTTAAATCCATATAAGAGATACATATCTGAGGAAAAATGCATTGTTGGTCAGCGCCACCTAGCATTTACGCGTGAATTAGCAGAAGGCGAAAAATTCAGTGTGAAAGCACCGTTCGTCGGCGATTCGCCTCGCTTTTTCGTAACGCGCACAGTGTGAAAAATGCCTTTACACTGAGGTAAAAGAAGATGTGCAAGCTGGGTCACATGGTTTGTATGTCATCAGTTTGAATTGCCAGACTTACAATTTAGGCCCTATGTTATGCTGTAGTTCCCTGTAAAGTTACCATCTATTAATAAGAATGTAAATTTTTACTTTCATTTGGCACTGGGTAACAGTGTGATTTTAGTATTATTGATATATTATTATAGTTTTAGTTAATATTTAGAATTTTTTTAAATCTCTATATAGTTTTTGGTCCTAATTTTATTTTTATTTATTTAGTTTTAGTTATTTTAGTACTTAAATTAATGAGAAAATGAGAAATGTTGCCTTGGCAACTAGGTGAAATAAAATAAGTTGAATTTGTTATATTTTATTTAATTTAAAATAATGTTTATTTCAACTAACAATTTGTTTTGTTTTGTTTTCTATGGTTTAGTTCATGATAACAATTTTAGTGCATTAGGGGAAAAATGTAAAAATGAATGAATGATTTTAGCATGTTTTAGCATTTAGTGGTAGTTCTCAACCACAATTTATACAACTAAAATGATAAATAGGCCTAGTTGATTTAAACTTGATAGCATGATCCTATCTCTGCTCTTAGGCTTACATTGCAACACTGTGTGTGAATCACAACCATACAGTACTCCTTTCTCCCTGTGTGAGAACAGAAACACAATGAAGCCAAGACAAGGCATTAAAAGAGGCACGTCTTTAACAATCCTTGAGACGCTGTCAGTCTTAAGCACATCTAAAGAGACTCTGCCTTCAAAAGCCAATCACGTGAATCCACTAATTCAACAGAGAACGTCGTGATAACCAGTATGAATATTAAACCAAATAAACCAGTACATGAAACACACAGGGCCTCGACTGCTCTCGTGGAAAGGGCTGAAAGACGCGGCGGACGAGCAATATAACAACAAAATCCAAAACCCTGTGAGCGATGTCCTCACCCTGACACATTTTGGACAAGATCAGGGACGAGGAGGGGGGTCTCTCCTGCATTTCTTATTCATCAATTTCCATTTCATTAAAAAGGCTTATGAAATATGCTCTAATCTTCCAAGAACACACAAAAAGCTCTGAGGTTCGCAGTCCTGTTTTTGTCTTTAAGCAGATGGGGAGGGGTGGGAAGCTTTTTGTCAAGTTTCTAAAGAGCCCTGAAGCCCTTGTTCTCAGTAATGGATGCTGTTCCACAGGTAAGAGTTTCGATTAAGCATTGAAAATAATTGAATAAAATCCTACCGATGGCTTTCACACAAAACCTGTTTTGGGTAATAAGATGGGATGTGTTCTGCTTTAATATCTGCTCGTCTCTGATGCCTCGGAGCCCCGCCAGCAGACTCACACCGCTCACCCGTGGCCAATTAGTGGAACATCAGGTGTCCACGGAGGCCCTGTCCCCATCCGGGTTCGGTTTCTTCTGGAGTCGCACGTGAGGTCTCAACACGGCACAGGCCGGCTGTTCAAACATCTCTACTCACTCCCACAATGCACCGCAGGACTATCACCCTGTACGCTAAAGATGTTACCCAGGGGTCTCATAAAGAGAGATGTTTGAGAAAGAAAAGATCCCTGTTGGAAATGACGTTCTGCCACCTCTCTGAAAGTCACAGTTACGATAACACAAATGGATACATTACGATACTTAGAGACGTCTCATCCTTAGAGTCTCTGGAGGCGACACGAGTGTGTGTTTCCTGTAGGTTGCTGTTGTGCGTCGAGGGGCGTGGGTGTATTAAAATCAAACTACAAAAGCCAAATCAAATCAATCTGCACGGTTCATGAGATATATACAAAAATAACATGCACTCAAATTAAAGTCAATATCAAATGGCCGTAATGGAGGGTAATTTCGGTTGGAGATAGAATGCAAGGAGCCCAGAATAATGAACCAAACGTAAACAGCTAAAATGACCTGAGCAACAATTTGACCACCCAGCTTCAAACCGCTGCTCTCTGATGACTCGGGCAGATTCACTCCGGTGGAAAATAAATAATACATTTTCCCATTATTGTAATATGCTTATGTGGAGTAAACAAAATGGAAATGGCACTGAGTTACCGCTGGTTATGATGTAATGAAAAGATGCACACGCAGGCCAAAAATCTGCCATCCTTTACTTCTTAAACAAAAGAAAATTGGCCTATCAAACAGATTCTTAATTATTTCTTGCCTGTTTATTTCATGGATCGCATAATATAAACAACTGTCCTTTCAAACATTGAAAATAGATGGAGAATTTTAAATTAAAACAAAATGTATAAATTTTCTTATGGCTAAACAGCAAAATTTATGTTGATAACGGTGATAAGCTCTGGACATTTTTACTCGATATGGATTAATCTAACAGCCGATCACAGCAGAAATAAAGGCGACATAACTCCGCATGTTCTGCGCATCTCTGTGTGAATGAGTGGCACGTTTTCGTCTGATTGACAGTCTCAAACACATGTGATGCTCGTGGTGTTTACAGCATCTGCTGTCTCAATATATGAGACATGAACACAAGAATTTCATCTCCAGAGCAGCTTTTCATTCAGTGCCTTAGCCACGGGTGTGCCAGGATGTACCGGTGCCACCCACAGTGGGAGCTGGCACACCTAAAAATAAATGCAGAATATTTTTTTTTTATAGTCTTAATAAAAACATTTTTTATAAACTTGGTTTATTGTTGTTTACTTACAATATTTGTTAATTTAAAATATAATTTAAATTTTAAATGATTTTCATAAAAAAAATGTGAAAAAAAAATGGACTGCCAACCAATCCGCAAGCAGCTGATGACTGTGATGTGTGACCTCAGCATCTTGGGAGACGTTTGCCGTGCATTCTAGACAGTAGAGAATCTTTGACTAAACATTGCTAGGCTAGTAATAAGTCGCAGAGCTACTTGCCTAATTTCTTGAGTAAGAAACCTTGGCTTGATGGACAGTCGGACACAAGGCCTAATGTTACACACCTGATGAGGATGTTTCTTCCTCCCCTGGCCCGGCATCAACAGGTAGGGTTGCCAACCGTTCCGTATAATATGAAATCGTCCCGTATTTAAGGCATCAAAGAAGTGTTCCGTATGAAAGCTATACGGAACGCAGTTTGTCCTGTTTTCGCAGGCATACGCCGTATGACCACCAGACCATACGAATAACAAATTCTTAATTGATAAGTGTGACGAGAGGGGCGGGGCCGAGAGCCGTGGGAACGGAGCGAGGCCGGTGGAGTAATTGCGAATGCGCGACACCTGCGCCACTCACCGGTCTCGAGTCTCACGGAGGAGCTCTGGAAGGATACAAAGGAGGAGTGATGACAGGGAAAGACGAGAGAGGACCAGGCCTGGATTTTAGTGAGTGAGTTGCCGGGGGTGGACGAACTCGCTGCCGGCCGCCTGGGTTGTGGAGGGACGGCTGCTGTCCGTGAGGGAGAGGAGGAGTCGCCGCCGTTCGCCTGAGGCCGGAGCCTGCTGCCATCCGCCATGATGGGGAGGAGCAGGGAACGGGGGACTCCTGCCGGCTGCCCGAACGCGGAGGAGCCGTCGCCGTCCACTGGGCGGCGGAGGAGTGTCGTGCCGTCCACTGAGGGCTATCCAGTGCTGCCGCCAGGCATCGCGGAAGAGCTTACCCAGCTGGTGGAGGGCCGAGTGGCAGTGTGTCTGGGAACCGGAACCAGAATTTTTTTTTCCTCTCTCCCCTCTCTCGTCTCTGTCTCTCCTCATCCTTCCGTCTCCTTTTCTCTCGCCTCGTCTGTCTGTCCTTACCCCCAGGTACGCCGCGGCCGCCGTGATCGGCTCCCCCCGGGAGGGGGGAGGGGGGGAGTAGAGCGCAGTCTCGGGTGTACCCCCCGGCCTGCGAGGGGCGATGGGGGTATGTGACGAGAGGGGCGGGGCCGAGAGCCGTGGGAACGGAGCGAGGCCAGTGGAGTAATTGCGAATGCGCGACACCTGCGCCACTCACCGGTCTCGAGTCTCACGGAGGAGCTCCGGAAGGATACAAAGGAGGAGTGATGACAGGGAAAGACGAGAGAGGACCAGGCCTGGATTTTATTTTGTGTTTTGGTTTTGTTTGTGCGCCACAGTCGCCCGTGAGGGGCTGTCGCGCTGTTTTGAGTTTATGTTATTATTAAAGTTTGTGTAAATGTTCGCCGGTTCCCGCCTCCTTCTTCCCGACTTATGAACTTTGTTACAATAAGTAATCATTCTTTTTGCACAAATCATTGTTTCATTTACGAACATAGTCTTTCGAGGAAGGCTTTAAGACCAAGCGGAATCCTCTGTCGCCTGGTCGCTCCAGCTTTGGGACTCGCGCTAACGGCAATCAGTTTGGGCGAATGCAAGCAACATGATTATTGATCATGAGCACAACATCCAGCTAGGCAAGAAAACATGCAATCTACATGAGGGAAGAAGTCTTTCACTATTGTAAGTTAATGTTAAATAGAGAAAAAAATACACATTTCTTTAAAATTGTAACTTCTATTCTTAAACTTAGACCTCATTATTGAAGCACAAATTCAAGCACCAAAAGCAGCCCACGCTCTCTAAGTTCTCTTTAATTAAAAATATGCATTTTCATTCATTCATAGTCTGTATGGTTACAGGCAATTTTAAAGGTAGTGACGATGTTGTTGGCAATCCTGAATGTAATGTTTAGTTATATTTTATATAGTTTTATGGTTATGTGGTGAGCCTGAGTATAGTTGTACACATCATCCCAGTCTATTCTGTATCGTTAGTGATACGCAGAGGCGGGCTCTTGCACATTAATCTGACAATAAATGTGGCACACCCAGTTTTTCTGATGCACACCCAGAGTCTCTTTTCTGGCTACGCTAGTGATTGAGAAAAACTACCGTCAAACACACTGAAACTCAAAGATATTCATGACAAACTGCCAAAATAAAAGTTTGGACTAACTTGAAGAATTTATGACAGAAATATATTACTATTTTATACTAAAATGTACTTTACAAAGTAATAATACAATTTTTTTTAAGGTAAATCATAGAAACAAGATATTTTTCAAGCTGTTTGATTTGCAGCATTAAATAAAAGTTTGGACTAACTTGAAGAATTTATGACAGAAATATATTACTATTTTATACTAAAATGTACTTTACAAAGTAATAATAAAAATTTTTTTTAAGGTAAATCATAGAAACAAGATATTTTTCAAGCTGTTTGATTTGCAGCATCTTATTTGAACAATAAATAAATAAAAATAAAACAAAAATGCAATGTTTGTTTTAAAATAATTGTTATATTTTCATTTGATTACATTTTAAAAGGTCAATTAAATTGTTGATGTTGTATTAATTCATTTCATTAGCCACCATTTTTATTCACTGCATTTTTGCATTTTATTCACTAATCACCTGCAAAAACCAGGCATTTCATGAACTAAAATTGCATATTTTCCATATTGTCTAGTGTTGTTTTGGACCCCACTGACTTTTATTGTATGGACAAAAAAAGTTCCATCAAGAAACATTCTTCAACAAGAAGAATGTTTCTTGAAGTTCAATGTTTCTTCAACATTGAACTTCAACAATGTTTGTGATCCACAGAAGATATAAAGTCATACAGTTTTGGAGCAAAATGAGGGTGAGTAAATACTGACAGAAATTTCATTTTTGGGTGAACTATGCCTTTAAAGAATCAAACTCCACCTATACCATGCCTGTGTGTGTCTGGTTCTGTGAGCTCAGACAACATTTGATTATCGGGCTGAGAGTTTGCAGGCGTATTTCACGCAACAGAACGGCATCCGTCCTGTAATCTGTGCTGTGTCCCTGTGCCACCTGTATCTGCACACACATCATCCTTCCTTTGCTGGAACTCATTCCATCAGGACACACATGGGATGTGGGACACTGGCACTCAGAGAGCAATATGCTGCCCTGTTCTCCATCCATCCAGTCTGTTGATATATTAGTCACAATACCGTTGATAAAGCCTTCTCTATTCTATTTTGTTAGATTCTGCTCTGCTTGACTATAAACATGGTCTATAACATTCAGTTTGGTTCTATTCAAGACTGATCTGTTATATTCTATTTATGTTGTCTTGTTCTAGCCTTATCTATTCCATTACATTCTATTCTTTTCAGTTTAGTTTTAATGTCAATTCAGTTCTGTTCTACTCTACAAATATAATGTATTCTGTTCCAGGTCATTGTCTTATATTCTATTTATTGTATTGTATCTATTGTATTCCATTCAGTTCTGTTTTAGACTGAACTGTTATATTCTATTCTGTTCTGTTCTAGACAGATATATTCTATTTTATTTATTCTATTCCATTCATTTCAATTCATTTTCCATCTATTCCATTTAGAATAGCTCAATTCTCTATAGTTCTAGACTGATATATTCTATTTTTCATTTGTTATCTTCTAGACTGATTGATTCTATGAAGTTCTGATCTATTCACAACTATTCAGCTCTGTTTAGTTCTGTTCTTGATTCTAATTTAATTCTATTTGATCAATTTTCTATTATATTCTATTCTGCTTTATTTTAAGTAAATAATGTACCAGTTTCTCATCACTGGCAAAATCTGTATCAGAGAGATAAACTCTGAATCTGAATGTACGTTCACATCACCGTCACACACTGTTCGTCCTAAATAATTGGTAAGACCTACTGGGGTAGTGAATATTTATACTATTCAAATCCCCATTCACAGAAAGTCTACACGTGCGGTTGCATTGCATCTATAATTGGATCATACAAAGGATGCTTATAGCGTTTATTTACTATTTATCTTGTGTAGACCTTTGTGATGAATTACAACAGAGCTCGATACAGCAGCGTATATCTCATCTACAGGACACAGTTAGAATTCCACACAGAAAGCTCTCCTGCAGCTGGAGTGGTTTCCTGAGACAAAATTAGGCCACTATGTTTGCCTGATCCACGTTCTCCTCTGTACAAGAGGACAGAGGCGAAAACATGAAGAAAAAAAAGCCTGGAGCCCAGGGCAATCATGGAAGAGTAAAAAACATACAGCCGTCCCATACTCACACACACACACATACACCACATGAGGATGACAGGCTCCTTTGCTCAATTCTGTTTGTGAGTTCTCTCTCGCCGCGTTTCTCCACGAGCAGCAGATGAAAGAGCAGGATGCTCCAGTGTGAGCCTCCCACGGGCCCCTCAAAACGTCAATGCACTCTCCTGCAACACATCTGAAGCAAGATACACACACACACGCTTACACACACAAACAACGGAGAGAGCTCTCCAGCAACCACATACCACAAACATGAGACATTTTCATACTCTTTTTTTTTTATATCAATAAACAACTGATCCTGACAAGTATGGAATTCCAAGGGAGAGAACATTCTAGTACATATTCTTGGTTAATTCACCTCAGATTTTTATTTATATATATATATATATATATATTTATTTAGCATGTTAGCATGTGTGCCAAAAGAATCAAAACAGCCATCTGTTAACACAGGATGACTGTAAGAACACAAACCCAGGGAAATGAAGGGTTAACAGTCAAAATAAATGCCTTTGTTCATACATACATTTTTTTTTTTTAACTTTCGTTTAGAGTTACACAGTATTCCAGATACTAAAAAAGCGGTACCAAACATTTAAAGCAGATATTGCTACCCGATCTATGTCAATGTGCAATATAAAGTCTGTGATGTGTAGGGTGTAAATAATAATAATAATAATAATAATGTATTTATTTATTTTTAAGTGTTATTTATTAATATTTCATACATTTAATTATATATGTGAACAGTAGAATTATTATTATTATATTTATTTTCATTAAAATAGTAAATACAAGACTACAAATGTCTTGGACATGTGGGCTCTAAATAATGAATATTTTTTATTAGTATTAAATCATTATATTTGTATTGTTATAGTATTTTAAATTTAATAAAAATAAATAATAATTAAATTAACTTTACTTTAACAATATATTATATTATATTATATTATATTATAATAATACAGACTTTCTCTGTTCTACTTTTAAAAGGAAGAAATTAATGCGATTATTTTGGGCCACAAGGACTCAAAATGCCTAACAAAGATTATGTTTTTCTTCTTTTTGTAATTATTTGTTGGGCTCAAAAGCCTAACAAAGATGATTTTTTTCTTCTTTTTGTAATTATTTGTAGCCTAAAGTATCAATAGTGAGGTATCAAAGGCTGGTATCATACCAAAGCCAAAATGTTGGTATTGCTTCAACCCAACTGTCTACTGGCTCTAGATTTGATGGTTGAGTCTCAGCCTGCATTGACGTTTAGACTCTGAAGCTCAGGGTTGCTAATGTAGAGCATGGCAGATCTAGTGATCTGGTGCTACTGGGGTAATGAGCTTGGCTAATGAGACGAGGCTGTCTGCTTGGCCCTCTCTGAAGAGAACTTCCATCTGCCCGCTGGAGACTCGGGCTCCCACAGCCCTTGTATCTGGCGTTTCCTCAAGTGGATGGTGACACATTGCCTCCTGCCATCTGCCCTGTGTGCCACAATCTCCCTTCTCCACACCTTCTCACCAGTGTGTGTGTGTGTGTGTGTGTGTGTGTGTGTGTGTGTGTGTGTGTGTGCGTATGTGAACATGATTTCTTCATGTGTATGTTATTAAAGCCAAGTGCATGCCACAAGACAAAAGCCTGTCATCCTCCTTACATTTAAAAACTTTTTAGAGCAAAACCCTGCATATTATTCACTAAATGCTGTCCAATTTAACCAGCAGCAATCTTCGCTGGAATAGTACAGGGCTTGACACTTATTATATATTGAATACATTCAATAATAAGTTATATAATATTCTTATGTTCAAAATACCAATATTAACAAGGAAAAAAGGGAGGGGGATATTTAAAATGTTTTTATTGCAGGACTTAAGTTATATTCAAACCCAATACAGACTCTTATTTAGAAATGTATACTCTTACTTTCTCTGGCTGCTCATTCAACCTGACAAGGGAGATAAAATATGCGCTCCTACAACTCTCTACAACATATTACAATATAAACACTGTTCACCGACAGTCAATCATAAGCAATCGCTTTGCATAAATGCACAGTGTTCATTGATTGATTCAACAGCTCTGAAACTGCGAGTCTGTGTATAGAATGCAAAACAGCGCCGTATTTTGACTTTGAAATGTGCATCTCTCAGATTTATTTAATAAAATCATTGCCTTTTGAAGTGTCCTAACAACATTAGGCTGTTTTGTGATTCCCGTTTTTCCATCCCCAAACTTAAGACCTCTCAAAATGATAATTAAGATGTTCGTTATACAATTTAAGATACCTTAAATTTCATAAAACTTTTTTGCACACATGCTAAATACATTTTACAGTTCACACACATCTATTTTTAGACACAAATGTGAGTGAAATGCTTGCACTGTCGAGCCCTGTAGTACTGTGCAGTGAGTATTTAAATGATTTAACTGTTATTACAAATTCACTCACACAAAGCAATGAAAAAGAGTGTTCATGATAAAGAAAAAAAACATTTACAAAAAATAGCTCACAATAATAAATCTAGTTACGACAAGGCCATAACCACCACTGATTTGATTTGAAAATATAGGCTATAATTTACAGAATTCATGTAATTCATAACTGAATGTGACAAGAAACATTACCAGAGACATTTCAAAATATTCAGTATACAATTAAGCATGAATGTGTGCATTTTTTGAAAAGTGGTTCTCAATTCCAGTCCCGTCATATAACCATGAAGTAAAATCATTTTCCTGAGGCCTACATCTTGACTACGTGTTTTTTTTTACAGTATTTTTTTAATAATTAATTATTAACTCATAAATATAATTAAGTCTTTGGTGAGTTGCACCACATGACATTTTTGAGCTGAACTAACCTTGCCTTGTCATAAAAAGGTCAAAATATCAGATATTTTAATAGATTTATTGACCTTGACACAGTCATTAGGGTTTTTCCTTTTTTACTACATTTCTGGATGTTGGTTGCACCGCATGACTTCTAAAAATAATTTTTTTAAAAATGACAAGACAATCTGACAGCTGTTTCTTGGACTCCATTGATCCAATGGGAGACTCCCATTTGCAGGTTTTGGCCACGGCTGGACTGAAGGATGCATGTGTAATTACGTTTATCTAGAAGATTATATCCACAGCACCCAGGTTCTCGCTCAAGGCCACTGTGACATTCAGGTCTTTCATTGTAAAAACAAGTGGATCTTATCTGATTTTGAGGGACTCAAGACGGCAAGCGAGAGAATATATAAAATATATTACCTGCTGCTGAAAGAGGCTTTTCTTCACATGAATCAAAGCCTTAGTGTTGCACTGGAGACCGTACACGGAAAGGACCGCCGGGCTGACCCTAGCAGCCCATGTGATTTACAAGCTTCCAGTGGACAAGAGCTCCTTAAGGGGTCCCGAAAGGGCCAGGACCTGCCTTTTGTGTGCCTGACAATTAATTATCCCACTGCTAATAATGCTCTTCTCACCTGCTGGGAAAGGCCCAGGCTGGGCAGCAAGGCCTGAAAAAAGGTCAGCAACTTTTCAGACACCAAACAGGTGTCATGGCAACTGCCTTAAACCCTAAATTTAAAAAAAGAAAAATCCCTGCCTCCAAGCTAAGCTAGAATCTGGTTCGAGACTAGCTACAAAATGGCTGGGTGATATAGCCAAAAATAGTATCACAATATTTCTTGCCATATCATATAATGTCGATATCACAATATTAATTTACCATAAAAGGGAAGGAAATTCTTTCCACATGTTTGTTAGACCTTGTGAATGAATGTAAACGTAACTTGTTTGTTCACAGTTAAACTCTACAGAACAGCTACCTTATAATTTAGGGCCCCGTGAAATCAGTTTTTTCCCCCTTTAAATCCTGTGTTTTCCATGTTATTTTTTATGAAATCTGTGTTTGATTTAATACAAATTTATCATCAAATATGGTGGCTAATAAAATTCATTAATAAAAACAACAATTTAATCAATCTTTTAAAATGTAATCAAATGAAAATAATTTACTACAAAACATTGCAGTTTTATTTTAGTCAATTAAGAAGCTGCATAACAGACTAGGGCTGGACAATAATTCAATATCAATATGTATCGCGATATAATTCTTTTCAATAATGGTGATATGATTTTTAAACACATTTCCGATATTTCGATATACATTACCAGTTTCCCATACATTGATTTATTTGTGCCGTTTAACTTCGTTGAATAAACATGAGCACTGCACGTTTCAAAATCAAAACGTGGCGCGGGTGTTTTATATGAATGTATCTCTGAAGGGAACCAACTGTCTTCAGAATAGTTTCGATGACATTTTCATTTTATCTGATAAAGTAGCGTTCATGAGCGGAGCTGCTTTGATTACAGCCGTTACCGGAGAAACCGTTAGTTCTACTGCTCTCAAAGCGCCTCCTGCTGGCAGACAAGCAGTTTTTCAATTTTCAATAAGCCCGTCTCCAGCAACATGTTTTTGTTGTTGCTCTTTTTTTTCTGCAGCAACTCAGAGCACTTTTCATATTC